>NW_023330915.1:0-56264 GCF_011100685.1 Canis lupus familiaris
CACAGCAATCAGGTCCGGGGGGAACAAAGTCACCAGGACTAGGTGATGCCCAGGTGGTGACCAGATTTACCAGTTCCGGGTGAGGACTAGGTAAGGACCACATTCACCAGGTCCAAGTGAGGCCCACGTGGGGACCTGTGTCACCAGGCATGGGTAAGATCCAGGTGGGAACCCCACTCACCAGGTCAAGATGTCCCGATGATGCCCAGGTAGGGACCAGAGTTACCAGGTCCAGGTGAGTCAAACCAGCAGGCCATGCAGTGGAACCATTTCCAGATGATGCCCAGTGAGTGACCAGAGTCACCAGGTCCAAATGAGGCCCAGATGGAGCATATTCACTAGGTCCAGGTGAGGCCCACTTGAGGACAAGAGTCACCAGATCTAGTTGAGGCCTAGAGGGGTTCCAGAATCACCTGGTCCAGGTGACATCCAGATGGGGACCAGATCACCAGGTCAGGGTGAGGCCCAGAGAGGTCCCAGAGACATCATGTCCAGGTGAGGCTCAGGTGTGGAACAGAGTAACCAGGTACCAATGATGCCCAGGTGAGGACGTGAGTCACCAGGTCTGGGTGACGCACAGATCGGATCAGAGTCACCAGTTCAAGGTGAGGGCAAGAAAGAGTCCAGAGCAATCAGGTCCAGTTGGGGAACATAGTCACCAGGACTGGGTTAGGCCCAGATGGGGACCAGATTCACCAGGTCCTGGTGAGGCCCATGTTGTGACCAGATTCCCCGGGTCTGGGAGAAGTCCAGGTAAGGGCCAGATTCACCAGGTCCAAGAGGCCCATGTGGGGACCTGAGTCACCAGGTATGGGTGAGGCCCAGGTGGCATCCACTAATCAAGTCCAGGTGAGGCCAACCTGCAGGCCAGAGTCACCAGGCCAGGGGAGGCCAAAGGGGTGACCAGAGTCACCAGGTAAGGGTGAGGTTAAGAGGGGAACCAGAGTAACCAGTTTAGTTTGAGGCCCAGAATGGGACCAGCGGTTCCTGGTAAAAGTGAGGCCCAGGTGTGGAACTAGAGTATCCAGGTCCCAATGATGCCTGAGTGAGGACCAGAGTCACTAAGGCCATGCAGGCCCCAGATGGGAACAGAATCACTAGGTTCTGGTGAGGCATAGAATAAGACCACTTTCAGCAGTATCAGGTGAGCCCCTAGTGGGAACACAGAGCCACTCTTTCCAGCTGAGTCCCAGGTAAATGTGAGGTCCAAGTGAGGACCAGATTCATCAGGTCGAATTGAGGAATAGCTAGGGACAAGAGTCACTAGGTCTGCGTGCGTAATAGGTGGGGCAAGATTCAGCAGTTTCTGAGTTAGGTCAAAGTGGGCAAGAGAGACACCAAGTTCAGGAGAGGTCCAGATTGGGACCAGAGTCACCAGATCCAGGTGAAGTCCAGATGGGGACCAGAGTCTCCAGATCCAGGTGAAGCCCAGGTGGGGACCAGAGTCTCTAGGTCCAGATGAGGCCCAGGTGAGGACCAGAGTTACAAGGTACACGTGAGGCCCCGGTGGGGATCAGAGGCAACAGGTCCATGTGAGGCCGGCTTGGGGACCATGGTCAACAGGTCTACTTGAGGCCCAGGTGTGGAACACAGTAAGCAGGTCCAGGAGAGTCCCCATGGTGACAAGAGTCACCACGTCCAGGTGAGGCCCAGGTTCGGACCAGGATCACCAGGTACAGGGGAGGCCCTTGAAAGAACCAGAGTCAACAGTTCGAGTTCAGGCGCAGGTTTCAACCAGGGTCAGCAGGTCTAAGTCAGGGGAAAGTGGGGTTCACAGTCACTAGGGAATGGTGAGACCCAGAGGGGCACCAGAGTCACGTGGTCCAGGTGAGGTCCAGTTTGTGGAACACAGGTCCACCGCGTCCCAATTTTGCCCAGTTGAAGTCACCATGGTCAACAGGGCCTGGTGAGCCTCACATGGGGACGAGAGTCCCCAATCCAGGTGAAGCCCAGGTGGGGACCACAGTCACCAGATCCAGGGTAGTCTCAGGTACAGACCAGAATCACCAAGGTCCAGGTGAGGTGCAGGTGGCAACCACACCCACCAGGTCCCGGTGAGGCCCCTGGTGGGGACCAGTGTCACAAGGTACATGACAAACTAGAAACACCGCAGCCACCAGGTCCACATGATGTCCATGTGGGAACGAGAATCAACAGTTATAGGTTAGGACCAGTGGGTATCTGACATCACCATTTCCAGGTGAGACCCAGGTGGGAACGAGGTGTTCACCATGTCCAGGTGTGGCCCAGGTGAAGACCAGAGTTATAGGTCCGGGCTGGGTCACTGTTAGTGAACAGTGTAACCATATCCTGATGCTACCCAGGTGGGTACCAGAGACACCAGGTCCTGGTGAGGCCCAGGTTGGGACCAGAAACATGAGGTCCAGGTGAGGTCCCGATGGGAAACACAGTCACAAGGTCAGGAGAGGCCATGCTTTGGATCTGAGTCACCAGTTACAGGTGAGGCCCAGGTGGAGCCAGAGTCACCATGTCCAGATGAGGCCGAAGTTGGGGAGCATATTCACTACGTCCCGTTGAGGCCCAGTAGAGGACCAGAGTCACCAGATCTGGTTGAGGCCTAGAGGGGTACCAGAATCACCTGGTCCAGGTGACATCCAGATGGGGACCAGAGTCACCAAGTCAGGGTGAGGCCCTCAGAAGTTCCAGAGTCATCATGTCCAGGGGAGGCTCAGGTGTGAAACAGAGTAATCAGGTACCAATGATGTCTAAGTGAGGACGAGAGTCACCAGGTCTGGGTGACACACAGATAGGATCAGAGTCACCAGTTCCAAGTGAGGCCAAGAAAGAGTCCACAGCAATACAGGTCCAAGTGGGGAACAAAGTCACCAGGACTGGGGTGAGGCCCAGATGGGGACCAGATTCACCAGGCCCAGGTGAGGCCAAGGTGGTGACCAGAGTCCCCGGGTCTGGGAGAAGACCAGGTAAGGGCCAGATTCACCAGATCCAATAGGCCCACGTGGGGACGTGGTCACCAGGTATGTGTGAGGCCCAGGTGGGAACCCCACTAACCAGGTCCAGGTGAGGCCACCATGCAGGCCCGAGTCACCAGAACAGGTGAGGCCCCAGTAGGACCGGAGTCACCAGGTAAATGTGAGTCTACAAGAACACCACAGTCACCAGGTCTAGGTGTGTTTCATGTGGGAACGAGAGTCACCAGGTCCAGCTGAGACCCAGGTGGGACCACAGTCACCAGTTCCAAATTGAGGCCTAGGTGGGGGGACCAGATTCATCAGGAGCAGTTGAGGCCAAAGTGTGGAGCAAAGTTCTCATGTCCAGTAGAGACATAGGTGGGGAACAGAGTAAGCATGTCCCATTGATGCCAGTTGGGAAAAGAGTCACAAGGTCCGGACGAGGCCTAAGTGAGGAGGAGATTCACCAGGTCCTGTTGAGGCCCATTTGAGGACCAGTGTCCCCAGCTGTGGGTGAGTCCCAGAGGGGGACCAGTGTCACACGGTTCTGGTGATAGTCCAGGTGGGGACCAGAGTCACCACGTCAGGGTGAGGCCCAGAGAGAGACGAGAATCCCTAGTCCAGGTGAGGCCCCAATGTGGACCTGAGAAACCAGTTCCCATGATGCCCATATGAGGACCTGAGTCACCAGGTCCAGGTGAGGTCCCTGGGGAACAAGTTACCTCGTCCAGGTGAGGCCCAGGTGGGGACCACACTCACCAGGGTCCAGGTGAGGCCAAGTTATATAAGAGAGTATCCAGGTCCCAATGATGCCCAGGTAAGGACCAGAGTCCACAGGTCAGGAGAGGCCCAAATATGGATCAGAGTCATTGTGTTCTAGGTGAGGCCAGAAGGAGACCACAGGAAACCAGGATCAGGAGAGCGCCATATGGGAACCAGAGCCACCAGATCCAGGTGAGGTCCAGGTGGGACCCACAGTCACAAGGACCAGGTGAGGCGCAGGTGGCAACAGGATTCACCAAGTCCAGGTGAGGCACAGGTGGCGACATGTCACCAGATCCAGGTGTGGACCAGCTAAGGACCAGATTCACCAGGCCCAAGTGAAGCCCAAGGGGTGACCAGAGTCACCAGGTAAGGGTGAGGCCCAGAGGATAACCAGAGTAACCAGTTTAGTTTGAGGACAGAATGGGACCAGAGGTCCCTGGTCAGAGTGACGCCCTGGTGTGGAATAGATTATCCAGATCCCAATGATGCCTGGGTGAGGACCAGAGTCACTAGGGTCATGCAGGCGCAGATGGGGAACAGAATCACTATTTCCTGGTTAGGCATAGAATAAGACCAGAGTCACCAGAATCAGGTGAGGCCCCTTGTGGGAACCAGAGCCACTCAATCAGCTGAGTCCCACATCCATCTGAGGCCCACGTGAGGACAAGATTCATCAGGTCGAATTGAGGCATAGCTGGGGACAAGAGTCACCAGGTCTGGGTGGCGGCCTAGGTGGGGCATGATTCAGCAGTTCTGAGTTAGGTGAAAGTGGGGATGAGAGACACCAGGTCCAGGAGAGGCGAATCTGAGGACCAGATGCACCAGATCCAGGTGAGGTCCATGTTGGAAAGAGAGTCACCAGGTCCAGGAGAGGACCAGGTGGGACCAGAGTCACCAGAATGAGGTGAAGCCCCAGGTGGGGACCAGAGTCTGTAGGTCCAGATGAGGCCCTGGTTAGGACCAGAGATACCCGGTACACGTGAGGCCCCCGGTGGGGATCAGAAGCAACAGGTCCATGTGAGGCCGGCTTGGAGACCATGGTCAACAAGTCTACTTGTGGCCCAGATGTGGAACAAGGTAAGCAGGTCCAGGTGAGTCCCCGGTGGTGACAAGAGTCACCACGTCCAGGTGAGTCCCAGGTGGGGACCAGGATCACCAGGTACAGGGTAAGCCCTTGAACGAACCAGAGTCAACAGTTCGAGGTCTGGCGCAGGTGGCAACCAGCGTCAGCATTTCCAAGTCAGGCCAAAGTTGGATTCACAGTCACTAGGGCACGGTGAGACCCAGAGGGGGACCAGAGTCTCATGGTGCAGGTGAGGTCCAGTTGTGGAACACAGTCACCGGGTCCCAATTGTGCCCAGTTGAGGACCATGGTCATCAGGGCCAGGTGAGGCCCAGATGGGGACCGGAGTCCCCAAATCCAGGTGAAGCCCAGGTGGGGACCACAGTCACCACATCCAGGGTAGTCTCAGGGGCAGACAAGAATCAGCAAAGTCCAGGTCAGGTGCAGGTTGCAACCACACTCAACAGGTCCCGCTGAGGCCCTGGTGGGGACCAAGCCACGAGGTGCATGAGAAGATAGAAACACTGCAGCCACCAGGTCCACATGATGTCCATGTGGGAACGAGAATCACCAGTTACATTGAGGCACAGTTGGGGATCAGACTCACCATATCCAGGTGAGACCTAGGTGGGAACCAGTGTAAACCATGTCCAGGTGTTCCCAGGTGAAGACCACAGTTAATAGGTCCGGGTGGGTCACTGTTAGTGAACAGTGTAACCATATCCTGATGCTACCCAGGTGGGGACCAGAGACACGAGGGCCTGGTGAAGCCCAGGTGGGACAAGAGACATGAGGTCCAGGTGAGGTCCCGATGGGAACCACAGTACCAGATCAGGTGAGGTCATGCTTAGGTCAGAGTCACCAGTTACAGGTGAGGCCCAGGTTGAGCCAGAGTCACCTGGTACAGAAGAGGTCAAAGTTAGGACTAGAGTTACCAGGATCAGGTCAGTCCCAGTGGGGAATAAAGTAACCATGTCCCGATGATGCCCAGGTAGAACCAGAGTCACCAGGTCCAGATGAGGCGCAGGTGGGGAGCATGTTCACTAGGTCCCGTTGAGGCCCAGTTGAGGACCAGAGTCACCAGGACTAGTTGAGGCATAGAGGGGGTACCAGATTCACCTGGTATTGGTGATATCCAGATGGGGACCAGAGTCACAATGTCAGGCTGAGGCCCAGAGGGGATCCAGAGTCATCATGACCAGGTGAGGCTCAGGTGTGGAACAGAGTATCCAGGTCATAATGGTCCACAGGTGAGGACCAGAGTCACCAGATCTGAGTGAGGCCAGTTAGGATCAGAGGCACCAGTTCCAGGTGAGGTCAATAAGGATTTCACAGCAATCAGGTCCAGGTGGGGAACAAAGTCACCAGGACTGGGTGAGGCCCAGATGGGGACCAGATTCACAAGGTCCAGGAGATTCCCTGATGATGACCAGAGTTACCAGTTCCGGGTGAGGACCAAGTAAGGACCATATTCACCAGGTCCAAGTGAGGCCCACGTGGGGACCTGTGTCACCAGGTATGGGTGAGGCACAGGTGGCAACCCCACTCACCAGGTCCAGGTGAGGCCAACCTGCAGGCCATGCAGAGGAACGGTGTCACGATGATGCCCAGGTTGGGACCAGATTTACCAGGTCCAGGTGAGGCCAACCTGCAGGCCATGCAGTGGAACCATGTCCCGATGATGCCCAGGTAGGCACCAGACTTACCAGGTCCAGGTGAGGCCCAGATAGAGCATATTCACTAGGTCCAGGTGAGGCCCAGTTCAGGACCAGAGGCACCAGATCTCGTTGAGGACTAGAGGGGTACCAGAATCACCTGGTCCAAGTGGCATCCAGATGGAGACCAGAGTCAGCAGGTTAGGGTGAGGCCCAGAGTGGTTCCATAGTCATCGTGTCCAGGTGAGGCTCAGGTGTGGAACAGAGTCACCAGGTACCAATCATGTCCAGGTGAGGACCAGAGTCACCACGTCTGGGTGACGCGCAGATAGGATCAGAGTACCAGTTCCAGGTGAGGCCAAGAAAGAGTCCACAGCAATCAGGTCCAGGTGGGGAACAAAGTCACCAGGACTGGGTGAGGGACTAGATGGGTACCAGATTCACCAGGTCCAGGTGAGGCCCAAGTGGTGACCAGAGTTACCAGTTCCGGGAAGGACCAGGTAAGGACCAGATTCACCAGGTCCAAGAGGCCCACCTGGGGACCTGAGTCACCAGGTATGGAGTGGCAGCCCACTCACCATGTCCAGGTGGGGCCATCCTGCAGGCCAGAGTCACCAGATCCAGTTGAGGCCCTAGTGGGGACCGGAGTCACCAGGTAAATGTGAGTCTACAAGAACACCACAGTCACCAGGTCCAGGTGTGGGTCATGAGGGAACGAGAGTCACTAGGTCCAGGTGAGACCCAGGTGGCGACAGTCACCATGTCCAGATTGAGACCTAGGTGGGGGGAACAGTGTCATCAGGACCAGTTGAGGCCAAAGTGTGGAGCCAAGGTATCATGTCCAGGTGAGGCCCAGGTGGGGAACAGAGTAACCATGTCCCATTGATGCCAGGTGGGAAAAGAGTCACAAGGTGCAGACGAGGCCTAAGTGAGGAGTACATTCAACAAGTACTGTTGACGTCCAGTTGAGCACCAGTGTCCCCAGCTCTGAGTGAGTCCCAGAGGGGGACCAGAGTCACCCGGTTCTGGTGATATCCAGGTGGGGACAAGACTCACCACGTCAGGGTGAGGCCCAGAGGGGGACGAGAATCACTAGTTTCAGGTGAGGCCCCATTCTGGAACTGAGAAAAAAGGTCCCATAATGCCCAAATGAGGACCTGAGTCACCAGGTCCAGGTGAGGTCCCTGTGGGAACCAGTCACCTCGTCCTGGTGAGGCCCAGGTGGGACCAGAGTCACCAGGGCCAGGTAAGTCCCAGGTATATAAGAGAGTATCCAGGTCCCAATGATGCCCATGTAAGGACCATAGTCAACGGGTGCAGGAGAGGCCCAAATATGGATCAGAGTCATTGTGTTCCAGGTGAGGCCAGATGGAGACCACAGGAACCAGGTCCAGGAGAGCACCATATGGGAACCAGAGCCACCAGATCCAGGTGAGGTCCAGGTGGGACCACAGTCACAAGGTCCAGGTGAGGCACAGGTGGCAACAGGATTCACCAAGTCCAGGTGAGACCCATGTGGCGACCAGTCACCACATCCAGGTGCGGACCAGCGAAGGACTAGATTCACCAGGTCCATGTGAAGACCAATGGGTGACCAGAGTCACCACGTAAGGGTGAGGCACAGAGGGGGAACCAGAGTAACGAGTTTAGATTGAGGCCCAGAATGGGACCAGAGGTCCCTCGTCAAAATGAGGCCGAGGTGTGAAATAGAGTATCCAGGTCCCAATGATGCCTGGGTGAGGCCCAGAGTCACTAGGGCCATGCAGGCCCAGATGGCGAACAGATCACTAGGTCCTGGTGAGGCATAGGATAAGACCACAGTCACCAGTATCAGGTGAACCCCTTGTGGGAACCAGAGCCACTCTATCCAGCTGAGTCCCAGGTCCATGTGAGGCCCACGTGAGTGCCACATTCATCAGGTCGAATTGAGGCATAGCTGGGGACAAGAGTCACCAGGTCTTTGTGCGGCCTAGGTGGGGCAAGATTCAGCAGTTCTGAGTTAGGTCAAAGTGGGGACGAGAGACACCAGGTCCATGTGAGGCCAAATTGAGGACCAGAGTCACCAGATCCAGCTGAGGTCCATGTTGGAAACAAAGTCACCAGGTCTAGGAGAGGTCCAGGCGGGGACCAGAGTCACCAGATCCAGGTGAAGTCCAGGAGGGGACCAGAGTCACCAGATCCAGGTGAAGCAGAGGTGGGGACCAGAGTCACTAGGTGAAGATGAGGCCCAGGTGAGGACCTGAGTTACCAGGTACACGTGAGGCCCAGGTGGGGATCAGAGACAACAGGTCCATGTGAGGCCAGCTTGGGGACCATGGTCAACAGGTCTACTTGAGGCCCAGGTGTGGAACACAGTGAGCAGGTGCAGGTGAGTCCCCGGTGGTGACCAGAGTTACGAGTTCCGGATGAGGACCAGGTAAGGACCAGATTCACCAAGTCCAAGTGAGGCCCACGTGGGGACCTGTGTCATCAGGCATGTGTGAGACCCAGGTGACAACCCCACGCACCAGGTCCCCGTGAGGCCAATCTGCAGGCCATGCAGTGGAACCATGCCCTGATGATCTCCAGGTAGGGACCAGGGTTACCAGGTCCAGGTGAGGCCAACCTGCAGGCGATGCAGTGGAACCATGTCCCGATGATGCCCAGGTAGGGACCAGCATCACCAGGTCCAATGAGGCCCAGATGGAGCATATTCACTAGGTCCAGGTGTGGTCTTGGAGGACCAGAGTCACCAGAACTGGTTGAGGCCTAGAGGGGTACCAGAATCACCTGATCCATGTGACATCCAATGGGGACCAGAGTAACCAGGTCAGGATGAGGCCCAGAGAGGATCCAGAGTCATCATGTCCAGGTGAGGCTCAGGTGTGGAACAGAGTCACCAGGAACCATAGATGCCCAGGTGAAGACCAGAGTCACCAGGTCTGGGTGACGGGCAGATAGGATCAGAGTCACCTGTTCCAGGTGAGGCCAAGAAAGAGTCCACAGCAATCAGATACAGGAGTGGAACAAAGTCAACAGGCCTGGGTGAGGCCCAGATGGTGATCAGATTCACCAGGTCCAGGTAGGCCCAGGTGGTGACCAGAGACCCCGGGGCTGGGAGACGAACAGGTAAGGACCAGATTTACCAGGTCTAAGAGGCCCACGCGGGGACCTGACTCACCAGGTATGGGTGAGGCCCAGGGGCAACCCCACTCACAAGGTCCAGGTGAGGCCAACCTGCATTCCAAAGTCACCAGATCCACGTGAGGCCCTAGTCGGCACTGGAGACAGCAGGTAAAAGTGAGTCTACAAGAACACTACAGTCACCAGCTCCATGTGTGGTTCATGTGGGAACGAGAGTCACCAGTTCAAGGTGAGACCCAGGTTGGGACGACAGTCACCAGGTCCGGATTTAGGCCTAAGAGGGTAACAGTGTCATCAGGACCAGTTGAGGCCCAACTGTGGAACAAAGTTATCATGTCCAGTTGAGGCTCAGGTGTGGAACAGAGTATCCAGGTCATAATGGTCCACAGGTGAGGACCAGAGTCACCAGATCTGGGTGAGGTCCAGTTAGGATCAGAGTCACCAGTTCCAGGTGAGGCCAAAAAGGAGTCCACAGCAATCAGGTCCAGGTGGGGAACAAAGTCACCAGGACTGGGTGAGGCCCAGATGGGGACCAGATTCACCAGGTCCAGGTGATTCCCAGGTGATGACCAGAGTTACCAGTTCCGGGTGAGGAACAGATAAGGACCGGATTCACCAGGTCCAAGTGAAGCCCAAGTGGGACCTGTGTCACCAGGTATGGGTGAGGGCCAGGTGGCAAACCCACTCACCAGGTCCAGGTGATGACAACCTGCAGGCCATGCAGTGGAACCATGTCCCGATGATGCCCAGGTAGGGACCGGAGTCATCAGGTCCAAATGAGGCCCAGATAAATCAGATTCACTAGGTCCAGGTGAGGCCCAGTTGAGGACCAGAGTCACCAGAAATGGTTGAGACCTAGAGGGGTACCAGAATCCCCTGGACCAGGTGACATCTCGACGGGGACCAGAGTCACCAGGTCAAGGTGAGGCACAGAGAGGTTCAAGAGTCACCATGTCCAGGTGAGATTCAGGTGTGGAACAGACTCACCAGGTACCAATGATGCCCAGGTGAGGACCAGAGTCACCAGATCTGGGTGACGCGCAGATAGGATCAGAGTCACCAGTTCCAGGTGAGGCCAAGAAAGAGTCCACAGCAATCAGGTCCAGGTGGAGAACAAAGTCACCAGAACTGGGTGAGGCCCAGATTAACCCGGTCCAGGTGAAGCCAAGGTGGTGACCAGATCCCCGGTTCTGGGAGAGGACCAGGTAAGTACCAGATTCACCAGGTCCAAGAGGCCCACGTGGGGACCTGAGTCACCAGGTATAGGTGAGGACCAGGTGGCAACCCCACTCACCAGGTCCAGGTGAGGCAAGCCTGCCGGCCAGATTTACCGGATCCAAGTGAGGCCCTAGTGGGGACCGGAGTCACCAGGTAAATGTGAGTCTACAGGAACACCACAGTCACCAGATCCAGTTGTGGTTCATGTGGGAACGAGAGTCACCAGGTCCAGGTGAGACCCAGCTGGGGACCACAGTCACCAGGTCCAGATTGAGGCCTAGGTGGGGGGGAAAGGGTCATCAGGACCAGTTGAGGCCAAAGTGTGGAGCAAAGTTCTCATGTCCAGGTGAGGCCCAGGTGGGGAACAGAGTTACCATGTCCCATTGGTGCCAGGTGGGAAAAGACTCACAAGGTGCAGACGAGGCCTAAGTGAGGAGTAGAATCACCAGGTCCTGTGGAGGCTCAGCAGAGGACCAGTGTCTCAAGCTCCGGGTGAGTCCCAGAAGGGGACCAGAGTCACCCGGTTCTGGTGATATCTAGGTGGGGACCAGAGTCAGCACGTCAGGGTGAGGCCCAGAGGGGGACGAGAATCACTAGGTTCAGGTAAGGCCCCGATGTGGAACTGAGAAACCAGGTTCCATGATGGCCATATGAGGACCTGAGTCACCAGGTCCAGGTGAGGTCCCTGTGGGAACCAGTCACCTCGTCCAGGTGAGGCCCAGGTGGGACCACAGTCACCAGTTCCAGGTGAGGCCCAGGTATATCCAGGTCCCAATGATTCCCAGGTAAGGACCAGAGTCAACAGGTGCAGGAGAGGCACAAATATGGATCAGAGTCATTGTGTTCCAGGTGAGGCCAGATGTAGACCACAGGAACCAGGTCCAGGAGAGCCCCATATGGGAACCAGAGCCACCAGATCCAGGTGAGAACCAGGTGGGACCACAATCACAAGGTCCAGCTGAAGCGCAGGTGGAAACATGATTCACCGAGTCCAGGTGAGGCATAGGTGGCGACCAGTCACCAGATCCAAGTGAGGACAATCTAAGGACCAGATTCACCAAGCCCAATGAAGCCCAAGGGGTGACCAGTGTCACCAGGTAAGGGTGAGGTCCAGAGGGGGACCAGAGAAACCAGTTTAGTTTGAGGCCCAGAATGGGACCAGAGGTCCCTGGTCAGAGTGAGGCCCAGATGTGGAATAGAGTATCCAGGTCCCAATGATGCCTGGGTGAGGACCAGAGTCACTAGGGCCATGGAGGCCCAGATTGGGAACAGAATCACTAGGTCCTGGTGAGGCATAGAATAAGACCACAGTCAGCAGTATCAGGTGAGCCCCTTGGGGAACCAGAGCCACTCTATGCAGCTGAGTCCCAGGACCATGTGAGGCCCACGTGAGGACCAGATTCATCAGGTCGAATTGAGGCATAGCTGGGGACAAGAGTCTCCAGGTCTGGGTGCGGTCTAGATAGGGCATGATTCAGCAGTTCTGAGTTAGGTCAAAGTGGGGACGAGAGACACCAGGTCCAGTTGAGGCCAAACTGAGGACCAGAGTTACCAGATCCAGGTGAGGTCCATGTTGGAAAGAGAGTCACCAGGTCGGGGAGAGGAACAGGTGGGGACCAGAGTCACCAGATCCAGGTGAAGTCCAGGTGAGGACCAGAGTCACCAGATCCAGGTGAAGCCCAGGTGGGGACCAGAGTCACTAGGTCCAGATGAGGCCCAGGTGAGGACCAGAGTTACCAGGTACACGTGAGGAACCGGTGATGATCAGAGGCAACAGGTCCACGTGAGGCCAACCTGCAGACCTTGCAGAGAAACCATGTCACGATGATGCCCTGATTGGGACCAGAGTTACCAGATCCAGGTGAGGCCAACCTTCAGGCCATGCAGTGGAAACATGTCCCGATGATGCCCAGGTAGTGACCAGAGTCAGCAGGTCCAAATGAGGCCCAGATGGAGCATATTCACTAGGTCCAGGTGAGGCCCAGTTGAGGACCAGAGTTTCCAGATCTGGTTGAGGCCTAGAGGGGTACCAGAATCACCTGGTCCAGGTGACATCCAGATGGGGATCAGAGTCACCAGGTCAGAGTGAGGCCCAGAGATTTTCCAGAGTCATCATGTCCAGGTGAGGCTCAAGTGTGGAACAGAGTCACCAGCTAACAACGATGCCCAGGTGAGGACCAGAGTCACCAGGTCTGGGTGATGTGCAGATAGAATCAGAGTCACCAGTTCCAGGTGAGGCCAAGAAAGAGTCCACAGCAATCAGGTCCAGGTGGGGAATAAATGACCAGGACTGCGTGAGACCCAGATGGGGACCAGATTCCCCAGGTCCAAGTGAGTCCCAGGTGGTGACCAGAGTCCCCATCTCCGGGACAGGACCAGGTAAGAACAAGATTCACCAGGTCCAAGAGGCCCACGTGGGGAACTGAGTCACCATGTATGGGTGAGGCCCAGGTGGTCACCCCACTCACCAGTTCCAGGTGAGGCCAACCTGCATGCCAGAGTCTCCAGATCCAATGAGGCCCTAGTGGGGACCAGAATCACCAGGTAAATGTGAGTCTACAAGAACACCACAGTCACCAGGTCCTGGTGTGGCTCATGTGGGAACAAGAGTAACCAGGGCAGGTGAGACCCAGGTGGGGACCACAGTCACCAGGTCCAGATTGAGGCCTAGGTGGGGGGACCAGAGTCATCAGTACCAGTTGAGGCCAAAGTGTGGAGCAAAGTTATCATGTCCAGGTGAGGCCCAGGTGGGGAACAGTGTAACCATGTCCCATTGATGCCAGGTGGGAAAAGAGTCACAGGTCCAGACGAGGCCTGAGTGAGGAGTAGATTCACCAGGTCTTGTTGAGGCCCAGTTGAGTACCAGTGTCCCCAGCTCCGGGTGAGTCCCAGTCGGGGACCAGAGTCACCCGGTTCTGGTGATATCCAGGTGGGGACCAGACTCACCACGTCAGGGTGAGGCCCAGAGTGGGACGAGAATCACTAGGTTCAGGTGAGGCCCCTATGTGGAACTGAGAAACCAGGTCCCATGATGCCCATATGAGGACCAGAGTCACCAGGACCAGGTGAGGTCCCTGTGGGAATTAGTCACCTCATCCAGGTGAGGCCAAGGTGGGACCTCAGTCACCAGGTCCAGGTGAGGCCCAGGTATATAAGAGAGTATCCAGGTCCCAATGATGTCCAGGTAAGGACCAGAGTCAACAGGTGCAGGAGAGGCACAAATATGGATCAGAGTCATTGAGTTACAGGTGACGCCAGATGGAGATAACAGGAACCAGGTCCAGGAGAGCCCCATATGGGAACCAGAGCCACCAGATCCAGGTGAGGTACAGGTGGGACCACAGTCACAAGGTCCAAGTGGGGCCCAGGTGGCAACAGGATTCACCAAGTCAGGAGAGGCCCAGGTTGCGACCAGTCATCAGATCCAGGTGCGGACCACCTAAGGACCAGATTCACCAGGCCCAAATGAAGCCCATGGGGTGACCAGAGTCACCAGGTAAGGGTGAGGCCCAGAGGGGGAACCAGAGTAACCAGTTTAGTTTGAGGCCCAGAATGGGACCAGAGGTCCCTGGTCAAAGTGAGGCCCAAGTGTGGAATAGAGTATCCAGGTCCCAATGATGCCTGAGTGAGGACCAGAGTCACTAGGGCCATGCAGGTCCAGATGGGGAACAGAATCATTAGGTCCTAATGAGGCATAGAATAAAACCACAGTCACCAGTATCAGGTGACCCCTTTTGGGAACCAGAGCCAGTCTATCCAGCTGAGTCCCAGGTCCAGCTGAGTGCCAGGTCCATGTGAGGCCCACGTGAGGACCATATTCATCAGGTCGAATTGAGGCATAGGTGGGGACAAGAGTCACCAGGTCTGGATGCGGCCTAGTTTGGGGCAAGATTCAGCAGTTCTGAGTTAGGTTCAAGTGGGGACGTGAGACACCAGGTCCAGGTGAGGCCAAACTAAGGACCAGAGTCACCAGATCCAGGTGAGGTCCATGTTGTAAAGAGAGTCACCAGATGCAGGTCAGGTCCAGGTGGGGACCAGAGTCACCAGATCCAGGTGAAGTCCAGGTGGGGACCAGAGTCATCAGATCCAGGTGAAGCCCAGGTGGGGACCAGAGTCACTAGGTCCAGATGAGGCGAAGGTGAGGACCAGAGTTGCCAGGTATACGTGAAGCCCCGGTGGGGATCAGAGGCAACAGGTCCATGTGAGGCCGGCTTGGGGACCATGGTCAACAGGTCTACTTGAGGCCCAGGTGTGGAACACAGTAAGCAGGTCCAGGAAGTCCCCGGGGGTGACAAGAGTCACCACGTCCAGGTGAGGCCCACGTGGGGACCAGGATCACCAGGTACACGGGAGGCCATTGAAAGAACCAGAGTCAACACTTCGAGGTCAGGAGCAGGTGGTAACCAGGGTCAGCAGGTCCAAGTCAGGCCAAAGTGGGGTTCACAGTCACTAGGGCACGGTGATACCCTGAGTGGGACCAGAGTCACCTGGTCCAGTTCAGGTCCAGTTGTGGAACACAGTCACCGGGTCGCAGGTTTGCCAGGTTGAGGACCATGGTCAACAGGGCCAGGTGAGGCCCAGATGGGGACCTGAGTCCCCAAAGCAGTGAAGCCGAGGTGGGGACCACATCACCATATCCAGGGTAGTCTCACGTGCAGACCAGAATCATCAGGTGCAGGTGAGGTGCAGGTGGCAACCAAACTCACCAGGTCCCGGTGAGGCCCTGGTGGGGACCAGAGTCACGAGGTACATGAGAATCTAGAAACACTGCAGCCACCAGGACCACATGATGTACATTTGGGAACGAGAATCACCAGTTACCAGTGACGACCAGGTGGGGATCCGACTCACAATGTCCAGGTGAGACCCATGTGGGAACCAGTGTCACCATGTCCAGTTGTGCCCAGGTGAAGACCAGAGTTAATAGGTCCGGCTGGGTCACTGATAGTGAACAGTGTAACCATATCCTGATGCTACCCAGGTGGGTACCAGAGACACCAGGTCCTGGTGAGGCCCAGGTGGGACCAGAGACCTGAGGTCCAGGTGAGGTCCGATGAGAACCACAGTCACCAGGTCAGGTGAGGCCATGCTTTGGATCAGAGTCACTAGTTACTGGTGAGACCCAGGTTTGAGCCAGAGTCACCTGGTACAGAAGATGCCAACGTCAGGACCAGAGTTACCAGGATCAGGTCTGTCCCAGTGGGGAATAGAGTAACCATGTCCCGGTGATGCCCAGGTAGAACCAGAGTCACCAGGTCCAGATGAGGCGCAGGTGGGAGCATGTTCACTAGGTCCCGGTGAGGCCCAGTTGAGGCCCAGAGTCACCAGGACAAGTTGAGGCCTAGAGGGTTTCCAGATTCACCTGGTCTAGGTGACATCCAGACGGGGACCAGAGTCACCATGTCAGGGTAGGCCCAGAGGGGATCCAGAGTCAGCATGTCCAGGTGAGGCTCAAGTGTGGAAAGAGTCACCAGGTACAAATGATGCCCAGTTGAGGACCAGATTCACCAGGTCTGGGTGATGCACAGATAGGATCAGAGTCACCAGTTCCAGGTGAGTCCAAGAAGGCGTCCACAGGAATCAGGTCCATGTGGGGAACAAAGTCACCAGGACTGGGTGAGGCCCAGATGGGGACCAGATTCACCAGGCCCAGGTGATTCCCAGGTGGTGACCAGAGTTACCAGTTCCGGGGAAGGACCAGGTAAGGACCAGATTCACCAGGTCCAACTGAGGCCCACGTGGGGACCTGTGTCACCATGTATGGGTGAGGCACAATTGGCAACCCCACTCACCAGGTCCAGGTGAGGCCAACCTGCAGGCGATGGAGAGGAACCGTGTCCCGATGATGCCCAGGTAGGGACCAGAGTTACCAGGTCCAGGTGAGGCCAACCTGCAGGCCATGCAGTGGAACCATGTCCCGATGATGCCCAGGTAGGGACCAGAGTTACCAGGTCCAGGTGAGGCCAACCTGTAGGCCATGCAGTGGAACCATATCCCTATGATGCCCAGGTAGGGACCAGAGTCACCAGGTCCAAATGAGGCCCACATGGAGCATATTCACTAGGTCCAGGTGAGGCCCAGTTGAGGACCTGAGTCACCAGATGTTGTTGAGTCCTAGAGGGGTACCAGAATCACCTGGTCCAGGTGACATCCAGATGGGGACCAGAGTCACCAGGGAAGGGTGAGGCCCAGAGAGGTTCCAGAGTCATCATGTCCAGGTGAGGCTCAGGTGTACAACAGAGTCACCAGGTACCAATGATACCCAGGTGAGGACCAGAGTCACCAGGTCTGGGTGAGTCCAAGAAGAAGTCCACAGCAATCAGGTCCAGGTGGGGAACAAAGACACCAGGACTGGGTGAGGCCATGATGGGGACCAGATTCACCCGGTCCAGGTGATTCCCAGGTGGTGACCAGAGTTACAAGTTCTGGGTGAGGACCAGGTAAGGACCAGATTCACCAGGTCCAAGTGAGGCCCACGGGGGGACCTGTGTCACCAGATATGGGTGAGGCCCTGGTGGCAACCCCAATCACCAGGTCCAGGTGAGGCCAACCTGCAGGCCATGCAGAGGAACCGTGTCCCGATGAAGCCCAAGTAGGGATTAGAGTTACCACGTCCAGGTGAGGCCAACCTGCAGGCCATGCAGAGGAACCGTGTCCCGATGAAGCCCAGGTAGGGACCAGAGTCACCAGGTCCATATGAGGCCCAGATGGTGTATATTCACTAGGTCCAAGTGAGGCCCATTTGAGGACCAGAGTCACCAGATCTGGTTGAGGCCTAGAGGGGTACCAGAATCACCTGGTCCAGGTGACATCCAGATGGGGGCCAGAGTCACCAGGGAAGGGTGAGGCCCAGAGAGGTTCCAGAGTCATCATGTCCAGGTGAGGCTCAGGTGTGGAACAGAGTAATCAGGTATCAATGATGCCCAGGTGAGTTCCAGAGTCACCAGATCTGGGTGACGCGCAGATAGGATCAGAGTCACCAGTTCCAGGTGAGGCAAAAAGAGTCCACAGCAATCAGTTCCAAGTGGGGAACAAAGTCACCAGGACTGGGTGAGGCCCAGATGGGACCAGATTCACCTGGCCCAAGGGAGGCCAAGGTGGTGACCAGAGTCCCTGGGTCTGCAAGAGTACCAGGTAAGGACAAGATTCACCAGGTCCAAGAGGCCCACGTGGGGACGTGGGTCACCAGATATGTGTGAGGCCCAGGTGGCAACCCCACTCACCAGGTCCAGGTGACGCCAACTTGCAGGCCAGAGTCATCAGATCCAGGTGAGGCCCTAGTGGGGACCGGAGTCACCAGGTAAATGTGAGTCTACAAGAACACCACTGTCACCAAGTCCAGGTGTGGTTCATGTGGGAACGAGATTCACCAAGTCCAGGTGAGACCCAGATGAGGACCACAGTCACCAGTTCCAGATTGAGGCCTAGGTCGGGGGACCAGATTCATCAGGACCAGTTGAGGCCAAAGTGTTGAGCAAAGTTATCATGTCCAGTTGAAACCTAGGTGGGGAACAGAGTAACCATGTCCCATTGATGCCAGTTGGGAAAAGAGTCACAAGGTACGGACGAGGCCTAAGTGAGGAGTAGATTCACCAGGTCCTGTTGAGGCCCATTTGAGGACCAGTGTCCCCAACTCTGGGTGAGTCCCAGAGGGGGACCATAGTCACCCGGTTCTGGTGATATCCAGGTGGGGACCAGAGTCAGCACGTCAGGGTGAGGCCCAGAGGGGGACGAGAACCACTAGGTCCAGGTGAGGCCCCAATGTGGACCTGAGAAACCAGGTCCCATGATGCCCATATGAGGACATGAGTCACCAGGTCCAGGTGAGGTCCCTGTGGGAACCAGTGACCTCATCCAGGTGAGGCCCAGGTGGGAGCACACTCACCAGGTCCAGGTGAGGCCCAGGTATATAGAGAGTATCCAGGTCCCAATGATGGCCAGGAAAGGACCAGAGTGAACAGGTCCAGGAGAGGACCATATATGGATTAGAGTCATTGTGTTCCAGGTGAGGCTAGATGGAGACCACAGGAACCAGGTCCAGGAGAGCCCCATATGGGAACCAGAGCGAACAGATCCAGGTGAGGTCCAGCTGGGACCACAGTCAGGAGGTCCAGGTGAGGCGCAGGTGACAACAGGGTTCACCAAGTCCAGGTGAGGCCCAGGTGGCCAACAGTCACCAGATCCAGATGCGGACCAGCTAAGGACCAGATTCACCAGGCTCAAGTGAAGCCCAAGGGGTGACCAGAGTCACCAGGTAAGGGTGAGGCCCAGAGGGGAACCAGAGTAACCAGTTTAGTTTGAGGCCCAGAATGGGACCAGAGGTCCCTGGTCAAAGTGAGGCGCAGGTGTGGAATAGAGTATCCAGGTCCCAAAGACGCCTGGGTGAGGACCAGAGTCACTAGGGCCATGCAGGCCCAGATGGGGAACAGAATCACTAGGTCCTGGCTAGGCATAGAATAAGACCACAATCACCAGTATCAGGTGTGCCCCATGTGGGATCCAGAGCCACTCTATCCAGCTGAGTCCCAGGTCCATGTGAGCCCTACGTCAGAACCAGATTCATCAGGTCGAATTGAGGCATAGCTGGGGACAAGATTCACCAGGTGTGGGTGCGGACTAGGTAAGGCAAGATTCAGCAGTTCTGAGTTAGGTCAAAGTGGGTACGAGAGACACCAGGCCCAAGTGAGGGCAAACTGAGGACCAGAGTCAACAGATCCAGGTGAGCTCCATGTTGGAAAGAGAGTCACCAGGTCCAGGAGAGGTCCAGCTGGAGACCAGAGTCACAAGATCCAGGTGAATTCCAGGTGGGGACCAGAGTCACCAGATCCAGGTGAAGCCCAGGTGGGGACCAGAGTCACTAGGTCCAGATGAAGCCTAGGTGAGGGCCAGAGTTACCAGGTACACGTGAGGCCCCGGTGGGGATCAGAGGCAACAGGTCCATGTGAGGCCGGCTTGGGGACCATGGTCAACAGGTCTACATTAGGCCCAGGTGGAACACAGTAACCAGGTCCATGTGAGCCCCGGTGGTGACAAGATTCACCACGTCCAGGTGAGGCCCAAGTGGGGACCATGATCACCAGGTACAGGGGAGGCCCTTGAAAGAACCAGAGTCAACTGTTCGAGGTCAGTCGCAGGTGGCAACCGGGGTCAGCAGGTTCATATCAGGCCAAAGTGTGGTTGACAGTCACTAGGGTACGTTGAGACCCAGAGGGGGACCAGAGTCACTTGGTCCAGGTGAGGTCCAGTTGTGGAACACAGTCTCTGGGTCCCAAATTTGCCCAGTTGAGGACCATGTTCAACAGGGCCAGGTGAGGCCCAGATGGGGACTGGAGTCCCCAAATTCAGTTGAAGCCCAGGTGGGGACCAGAGTCACCAGATCCAGGGTAGTCTCAGGTGGAGACCAGAATCACCAGGTCCTGGTGAGGTGCAGGTGGCAACCACACTCACCAAGTCCCGGTGAGGCCCTGGTGGGGACCAGAGTCACGAGGTACATGAGAAGCTAGAAACACTGCAGCCACCAGGTCCACATGATGTCCATGTGGGAACGAGAATTACAAGTTACAGGTGAGGACCAGGTGGGGATCCGAGTCACCATGTCCAGGTGAGACCCTGGTGGGAACTAGTGTCACCATGTCCAAGTGTGGACAAGGTGATGACGAGAGTTAATAGGTCCGGCCGGGTCACTGTTAGTGAACAGTGTAACCATATCCTGATGCTACCGAGGTGGGTACCAGATACAAGGTCCTGGTGAGTCCCATTTGGACCAGAGACATGAGGACCAGGTGAGGTACCGATGGAAACCACAGACACCAGGTCAGGTGAGGCCATGAATAGGATCAGAGTCACCAGTTACAGGTGAGGCCCAGGTGGAGCCAGAGTCACCTGGTAGAGAAGAGGCCAAATTCAGGACCAGAGTTACCAGGATCAGGTAAGTCCCAGTGGGGAATAGAGTAACCATGTCTCGATGATGCCCAGGTAGAACCAGAGTCACCAGGTCCAGATGAGGCGCAGGTTGTGAGCATGTTCACTAGGTCCCCGTGAGGCCCAGGTCAGGACCAGAGTCACCAGGTCAAGTTGAGGCCTAGAGGGACACCAGATTCACCTAGTCTAGGTGACATCCGGATGAGGACCAGAGTCACCAGGTCAGGGTGAGGACCAGAGAGGTTCCAGAGTAATCATGTCCAGGTGAGGCTCAGGTGTGGAACAGAGTATCCAGGTCATAAGGGTCCACAGGTGAGGACCAGAGTCAGCAGATCTGGGTGAGGCCCAGTTAGGATCAGAGTCACCAGTTCCAGTTGAGGCCAAGAGGAGTCCACAGCAATCAGGTCCAGGTGGGGAAGAAAGTCAACAAGACTGGGTGAGGCCCAGAGGGGGACCAGATTCACCAGGTCCAGGTGATTCCCAGGTGGTGACCAGGGTTACCAGGTCCGGGTGAGGACCAGGAAAGGACCAGATTCACCAGGTCAAAGTGAGGCCCACGTGGGGACCTGTGTCACCAGGTATGGGTGAGCCCCAGGTGGCAACCCCACTCACTAGGGCCAGGTGAGGCCAACCTGGAGGCCATGCAGAGGAACCGTGTCCCGGTGATGCCCAGGTAGGGACCAGAGTTACAAGGTCCAGCTGAGGCCAACCTGCAGGCCATGCAGTGGAAACATGTCCCGATGATGCCCAGGTAGGGAAGAGAGTCACCAGGTCCAAATGAGGCCCAGATGGAGCATATTCAATAGGTCCGTGTGATGTCCAGTTGAGGACCAGAGTCACCAGATCCAGGTGAAGCCAAAGTGGGGACCAGAGTCACTAGGTCCAGATGAGGCCCAAGTGAGGACCAGTGTTACCAGGTACACGTGATGCCCCGGTGGGAATCAGAGGCAACAGGTCCATATGAGGCCGGCTTCGGTACCATGGTAAACAGGTCTACTTGAGGCCCAGGTGCGGAACACAGTAACCAAATCCAGGTGAGTCCCCGGTGGTGACAAGTGTCACCACGTCCAGGTGAGTCCCAGGGGGGACCAGGATCACCAGGTACAGGGGAAGCCCTTGAATAAAACAGAGTCAACAGTTCGAGGTCAGGCGCAGGTGTCAACCTGGGTCAGCAGGTCCAAGTCAGGCCAAAGTGTTGTTCACAGTCACTAGGGCACGGTGAGACCCAGAGGGGCACCAGAGTCACGTGGTCCAGGTGAGGTCCAGTTGTGGAACACAGTCACCGCGTCCCAATTTTGCCCAGTTGAGGACCATGGTCAACAGGACCAGGTGAGGCCCAGATGGGGACCAGAGTCCCCAAATCCAGGTGAAGCCCAGGTGGGGACCACAGTCCCAGATCTAGGGTAGTCTCAGGTGCAGACCAGAATCACCAGGTCCAGGTGAGGTGCAGGTGGCAACCACACTCACCAGGTCCCAGTGGGGCCCTGGTGGGACCAGAGTCACAAGGTACATGACAAACTAGAAACACCGCAGCCACCACGTCCACATGATGTCCATGTGGGAACGAGAATCAACAGTTACAGGTTAGGAACAGGTGGGTATCTGACTCACCATTTCCAGGTGAGACCCAGGTGGGAACAAGTGTCACCATGTTCAAGTGTGGCCCAGGTGAAGACCAGAGTTAATAGGTCCGGCTGGGTCACTGTTAGTGTACAGTGTAACAATATCCTGATGCTACCCAGGTGGGTACCGGAGACACCAGGTCCTGGTGAGGCCCAGGTGGGACCAGAGACATGAGGTCCAGGTGAGGTCCCGATGGGAACCACAGTCACCAGGTCAGGAGAGGCCATGCTTTGGATCAGAGTCACCAGTTACAGGTGAGGCCCAGGTGGAAGCAGAGTCACCTGGTACAGAAGAGGCCAAAGTCAGGACCAGAGTTACCAGAATCAGGTCAGTCCCAGTGGGGAACAGAGTAACCATGTCCCGATGATGCCCAGGTAGAACCAGAGTCACCAGGTCCATTGAGGCGCAGGTGGGGAGCATATTCACTAGGTCTCGGTGACACCCAGTTGAGGACCAGTGTCACCAGGTATATTTGAGCCCTAGAGGGGTAACAGATTGACCTGGTCTAGGCGACATCCAGATGGGGACCAGAGTCACCATGTCAGGGTGAGTCCCAGGGAGGTTCCAGAGTCATCATGTCCAGGTGAGACTAAGGTGTGGAACAGAGTCACCAGGTACCAATAATGCCCAGGTGAGGACCAGAGTCACCAGGTCTAGGAGACGCGCAGATAGGATCAGATTCACCAGTTCCAGGTGAGGACAAGAAAGAGTCCACAGCAATCAGATCCAGGTGGAGAACAAAGTCACCATGACTAGGTGAGGCCCAGATGGGGACCAGATTCACCAGATCCAGGTGAGGCCCAGGTGGTGACCAGAGTCCCCGGGTCTGGGAGAGGACCAGGTAAGGACCAGATTCACCAGGTCCAAGAGGCCCACGTGGGGACCTGAGTCACCAGGCATGGGTGAGGCCCACGTGGCCACCCCACTCACAAGGTCCAGGTGAGGCCAACCTGCAGGCCAGAGTCACCAGATCCGGGTGAGGCCCTAGTGGGGACCGGAGTCAATGAGTAAAGGTGAGTCTACAGGAACACCACAGTCACCAGGTCCAGGTGTGGTTCATGTGGGAACGAGAGTCCCCAGGTCCAGGTGAGACCCATGTGGGGACCACAGACACCAGGTCCAGATTGAGGCCTAGGTGGGGGGACCAGATTCATCAGGACCAGTTGAGGCCAAAGTGTGCAGAAAAGCTATCATGTCCAGTTGAGACCTTGGTGGGGAACAGAGTAACCATGTCCCATTGATGCCAGGTGGGAAAAGAGTCACAAGGTCCACAGGAGGCCTAAGTGAGGAGTAGATTCACCAGGTCCTGTTGAGGCCCAGTTGAGGACCAGTGTCCCCAGCTCCGGGTGAGTCCCAGAGGGGGACCAGAGTCACCCGGTTCTGGTGACGTCCAGGTGAGGACCAGAGTCACCACGTCACGGTGAGGCCCAGAGGGAGACGAGAATCACTAGGTCCAGGTGAGTCCCCGATGTGGAACTGAGAAACCAGGTCCCATGATGCCCATATGAGGACCTGAGTCACCAGGACCAGGTGAGGTCCCTGTGGGAACCAGTCACCTCGAACAGGTGAGGCCCAGGTGGGACCACAGTCACCAGGTCCAGGTGAGGCCCAAGTATATAAGCGAGTATCCAGCTCCCAATGATTTCCAGGTAAGGACCACAGTCAACAGGTCCAGGAGAGGCCCAAATATGGATCAGAGTCATTGTGTTCCAGGTGAGGCCAGATGGTGACCACAGGAACCAGGTCCAGGAGAGCCCCATATGTTAACCAGAGCCACCAGATCCAGGTGATGTCCAGGTGGGACCACAGTCACAAGGTCCAGGTGAGGCGCAGGTGTCAACAGGATTCACCAAGTCCAGGCGAGGTCCAGGTGGCGACCAGTCACCACATCCTGGAGCGGACCAGCTAAGGACCAGATTCACCAGGCCCAAGTGAAGCCCAAGGGGTGTTCAGAGTCACCAGGTAAGGGTGAGGCCCAGAGGGGGAACCAGAGTAACCAGTTAATTTTAGGCCCAGAATGGGACCAGCGATCCCTAGTCAAAGTGAGGCCCAGGTGTGGAATAGAGTATCCACGTCCCAATGATGCCTGGGTGAAGACCAGAGTCACTAGAGCCATGCAGGCCCAGATGGGGAACAGAATCACCAGGTCCTGGTGTGGCATAGACTAAGATCACAGTCAGCAGTATCAGGTGAGCCCCTTGTGGGAACCAGAGCCACTCTATCCAGCTGAGTACCAGGTCCATGTGAGGCCCACCTGAGGACCAGATTCAACAGGTCGAATTGAGGCATAGCTGGGGACAAGAGTCACCAGGTCTGAGTGCGGCCTAGGTGGGGGAAGATTCAGCAGTTCTGAGTTAAGTCAAATTGGGGACGAGAGACACCAGGTCCAGGTGAGGACAATCTGAGGACCAGAGTCACCAGATCCAGGTGAGGTCCATTTTGGAAAGAGAGTCACCAGGTCCAGGAGAGGTCCAGGTGGGTACCAGAGTCACCAGATACAGGTGAAGTCCAGGTGGGGACCAGAGTCACCAGATCCATGTGAAGCCCAGGTGGGGACCAGAGTCACTAGGTCCAGATGAGGCCCAGGTGAGGACCAGAGTTTACCAGGTACACGTGAGGCCCCGGTGGGGATCAGAGGCAAACAGGTCCATGTGAGGCCGGCTTGGGGACCATGGTCAACAGGTCTATTGAGGCCCAGGTGTGGAACACAGTAAGCAGGTTCCAGGTGAGTCCCCTGTGGTGACAAGAGTCACCACGTCCAGGTGAGGCCCGGGGGAGACCAGGATCCACCAGGTACAGGGGAGGCCTTTGAAAGAACCAGAGTCAACAAGTTCGAGGTCAGGCGCAGCTTCCAACCAGGGTCAGCAGGTCCAAGTAGGCCAAAGTGTGTTTCACAGTCACTAGGGCACGGTGAGACCCAGAGGGGAACCAGAGTCCACGTCGGTCCAGGGTGAGTTCGAGTTGTGGAACACAGTCACCGCGTCCCGATTTTGCCCAGTGAGGACCATGGTCAACAGGGCCAGGTGAAGCTCAGTAGGGACCAGAGTCCCCCAATCCAGTGTGAAGCCCTAGGTGGCGGACCACAGTCACTAGATCCAGGGGAAGTCTCAGGTGCAGACCAGAATCACCAGCTGCAGGTGAGATGCAGGTGGCAACCACACTGACCAGTCCCGGTGTAGGCCCTGGTGGGGACCAGAGTCACGAGGTACATGAGAAGCTAAGAAACACTGCAGCCACCAGGTCCACGTGATGTCCAGTGGGGAACGAGAATCACCAGTTTACAGGTAGGACCAGGTGGGGATCCGAGTGACCATGTCCAGGTGAGACCCGGGGGGAACCAGTGTCACCATTTGCAGGTGTGGCCCAGGTGAGACGCAGAGTTAATAGGTTCCGGCGGGTCACTGTTAGTGAACAGTGTAACCATATCCTGATGCTACACAGGTGGGTACCAGAGACACCAGGCCCTGGTGAGGCCCAGGTGGGACTAGAGACAAGAGGTCCAGGTGAGGTCCCGAGGGGTACCAGATTCACCTGGTCTAGGTGACATCCAGATTGGGATCAGAGTCACCATCTCAGGCTGAGGCTTAGAGGGTATCCAGAGTCATCATGTCCAGGTGAGGCTCAGGTGTGTACAAAGTATCCAGGTCATAGGTCCACAGGTGAGGCCAGAGTCACTAGATCTGGGTGAGACCCAGTTAGGATCCGAGTCACCAGTTCAAGGTGAGGCCAAGAAGAAGTCCACAGCAATCAGGCGCAGGTGGGGAACAAAGTCACCAGGACTGATGAGGCCCAGATGGGGACCAGATTCCCAGGTCCAGTTATTCCCAGGTGGTGACCAGTTACCAGTTCCGGGTGAGGTCCAGGTAACGACCAGATTCACCAGGTCCAAGTGAGACCCACGTGGGGACCTGTGTCACAAGGCATGGTGAGGCCCAGGTGTCAACCCCACTCACCAGGTCCAGGTGAGGGCAACCTGCAGGCTATGCAGAGGAACCATGTCCCGATGATGCCCAGGTAGGGACTAGATTACAGGTCCAGGTGAGGCCAACCTGCAGGCCATGCAGTGGAACCATGTCCCGATAATGCCCAGGTAGGGAACAGAGTTCCCAGGTCCAGGTGAGGACAACCTGCAGTCATGCAGTGGAGCCAAGTCCCGATGATGCCCAGGAAGAGACAAGAGTCACCAGGTTCAATTGAGGCCCAGATGGAGCATATTCACTAAGTCCAGGTGAGTCCCAGTTGAGGACGATGTCACCAGATCTGGTTGAGGCCTAGAGGGTTACCAGAATCACCTGGTCCAGGTGAAATCCAGATGGGAACCAGAGTCACCATGTCAGGGTGAGGCCTAGAGAGGCTCCAGAGTCATCATGTCCAGGTGAGGCTCAGGTGTGGAACACAGTGTCCAGGTCATATGGTCCACAGGTGAGGACCAGAGTGACCCGATCTGGGTGACGCGTAGATAGGATCAGAGTCACCAGTTCCAGGTGAGGCCAAGAAAGTGTCCACAGCAATCAGGTTCAGGTGTGGAACAGAGTAAGCAAGTCCAGGTGAGTCCCGGTGGTGACCCGAGTCACCACGTCCAGTGAGGCCCAGGTGGACACCAGGATCATCAGGTACAGGGGAGGCCCTTGAAGAACCAGAGTCAACAGTTCGAGGTCAGGGCAGGAGGCAACCTGGTTCAGCAGGTCGAAGTCAGGCCAAAGTGGGGTTCACAGTCACTAGGGCACGGTGAGACCTGGGAGGGGGACCAGAGTCACCTGGTCCATGTGAGGTCCAGTTGTGGAACCAGTCAATGGGTCACAATTTTGCCCAGTTGAGGACCATGGTCAACAGGCCAGGTGAGGCCCGATGGGGACCGGAGTCCCGAAATCCAGGTGAAGCCCAGGTGGGGACCACAGTCACAAGATCCAGGGTAGTCTCAGGTGCAGACCAGAATCACCAGGTCCAGGTGTGGTGCAGGTGGCAACCAAACTCACCAGGTCCCGGTGAGGCACTGGTGGGACCGAGTCACGAGGTACTTGAGAAGCTAGAAACACATGGGATCCCTGGGTGGCGCAGCGGTTTGGCGCCTGCCTTTGGCCCAGGGAGCGATCCTGGAGACCCGGGATCGAATCCCAGGTCGGGCTCCCTGTGCATGGAGCCGCTTCTCCCTCTGCCTGTGTCTCTGACTCTCTCTCTCTCTGTGACTATGATAAATAAATAAAAATTAAAAAAAAAGATGCTAGAAATACTGCGGCCAACAGGTCCACATGATCTCCATGTGGGAACGAGAATCACCAGTTATACGTGAGGACCAGTGGGATCCCACTCCCATGTCCAGGTGAGACCCAGGTAGGAAACAGTGTCACCATGTCCAGGTGTGGCCCAGGTGAAGACCAGAGTTAATAGGTCCGGCTGGGTCACTGTTAGTGAACAGGCAACAATATCCTGATGCTACCCGGTGGGTAGCAGAGACACCAGGTCCTGGTGAGGCCCAAGTGGGACCAGAGACATGAGGTCCAGGTGAGGTCCCAATGGGAACCACAGTCACCAGGTCAGGTGAGGCCATGCTTAGGATCATAGTCACCAGTTACAGGTGAGGCCCAGGTGGAGCCGAGTCACCTGGTACAGAAGAGGCCAAAGTCAGGATCAGAGTTATCAGGATCAGGTCACTCCAAGTGGGTATAGAGTAACCATGTCCCGATGATGCCCAGGTAGAACCAGAGTCACCAGGTCCAAATGAGGCCCAGTTGGAGCATATCACTAAGTCCAGGAGGCCCAGTTGAGGACCAGAGTCACCAGATCTGGTTGAGGACTAGAGGGTTACCAGAATCACCTGGTCCAAGTGACATCCAAGATGGGGACCAGAGTCACCAGGTCAGGGTGAGGCCCAGAGAGGTTCCAGAGTCATCATGTGCAAGTGATGAATTCAGGTGTGGAAAGAGTCACCAGGTACCAATGATGCCAGTTGAGGACCAGATTCACCAGGTCTGGGTGACGCACAGATAGATCAGAGTCACCAGGTTCCAGGTGAGGCAAGAAGGAGTCCACAGCAATCAGGTCCAGGTGGGGAACAAAGTCACCAGGACTGGGTGAGGCCCTAGATGGGGACCAGATTCAACCCGGTCCAGGTGATTCCCAGGTGGTGACCAGAGTTACCAGTTCTGGGTGAGGACCAGGTAAGGACCAGATTCACCAGTCCAAGTGAGGCCCACGGGGGGACCTGTGTCACCAGATATGGGTGAGGCCCTGGTGGCAAACCCCAATCACCAGGTCCAGGTGATGCCAACCTGCAGGCCATGCAGAGGAATCGTGTCCCGATGAAGCCCAAGTAGGGATCAGAGTTACCACGTCCAGGTGAGGCCAACCTGCAGGCCATGCAGAGGAACCGTGTCCCGATGAAGCCCAGGTAGGGGACCAGAGTCACCAGGTCCATATGAGGCCCAGATCGTGTATATTCACTAGGTCCAAGTGAGGCCCATTTGAGGACCAGAGTCACCAGATCTTGTTGAGGCCTAGAGGGGGTACCAGAATCACCTGGTCCAGGTGACATCCAGATGGGGACCAGAGTCACCAGGTCAGGGTGAGGCCCAGAGAGGTTTCCAGAGTCATCATGTCCAGGTGAGGCTCAGGTGGTGGAACAGAGTAATCAGGTACCAATGATGCCCAGGTGAGTTCCAGAGTCACCAGATCTGGGTGACGTGCAGATAGGATCAGAGTCACCAGTTCCAGGTGAGGCAAATGAGTCCACAGCAATCAGTTCCAAGTGGGGAACAAAGTCACCAGGACTGGGTGAGGCCCAGATGGGACCAGATTCACCAGGCCCAAGGGAGGCCAAGGTGGTGACCAGAGTCCCTGGGTCTGGAAGAGTACCAGGTAAGGACAAGAGTCACCAGGTCCAAGAGGCCCACGTGGGGACGTGGGTCACCAGATATGTGTGAGGCCCAGGTGGCAACCCCACTCACCAGGTCCAGGTGAGGCCAACTTGCAGGCCAGAGTCACCAGATCCAGGTGAGGCCCTAGTGGGGACCGGAGTCACCAGGTAAATGTGAGTCTACAAGAACACCACAGTCACCAAGTCCAGGTGTGGTTCATGTGGGAACGAGAGTCACCAGGTCCAGGTGAGACCCAGATGAGGACCACAGTCACCAGTTCCAGATTGAGGCCTAGGTGGGGGGACCAGATTCATCAGGACCAGTTGAGGCCAAAGTGTTGAGCAAAGTTATCATGTCCAGTTGAGACCTAGGTGGGGAACAGAGTAACCATGTCCCATTGATGCCAGTTGGGAAAAGAGTCACAAGGTCACGGACGAGGCCTAAGTGAGGAGTAGATTCACCAGGTCCTGTTGAGGCCCATTTGAGGACCAGTGTCCCCAACTCTGGGTGAGTCCCAGAGGGGGACCATAGTCACCCGGTTCTGGTGATACCAGGTGGGGACCAGAGTCAGCACGTCAGGGTGAGGCCCAGAGTGGGACGAGAACCACTAGGTCCAGGTGAGGCCCCAATGTGGACCTGAGAAACCAGGTCCCATGATGCCCATATGAGGACCTGAGTCACCAGGTCCAGGTGAGGTCCCTGTGGGAACCAGTCACCTCGTCCAGGTGAGGCCCAGGTGGGAGCACACTCACCAGGTCCAGGTGAGGCCCAGGTATATAGAGAGTATCCAGGTCCCAATGATGGCCAGGAAAGGACCAGAGTGAACAGGTCCAGGAGAGGACCATATATGGATTAGAGTCATTGTGTTCCAGGTGAGGCTAGATGGAGACCACAGGAACCAGGTCCAGGAGAGCCCCATATGGGAACCAGAGCCAACAGATCCAGGTGAGGTCCAGTTGGGACCACAGTCAGGAGGTCCAGGTGAGGCGCAGGTGACAACAGGGTTCACCAAGTCCAGGTGAGGCCCAGGTGGCCAACAGTCACCAGATCCAGATGCGGACCAGCTAAGGACCAGATTCACCAGCCCCAAGTGAAGCCCAAGGGGTGACCAGAGTCACCAGGTAAGGGTGAGGCCCAGAGGGGAACCAGAGTAACCAGTTTAGTTTGAGGCCCAGAATGGGACCAGAGGTCCCTGGTCAAAGTGAGGCGCAGGTGTGGAATAGAGTATCCAGGTCCCAAAGACGCCTAGGGTGAGGACCAGAGTCACTAGGGCCATGCAGGCCCAGATGGGGAACAGAATCACTAGGTCCTGGCTAGGCATAGAATAAGACCACAATCACCAGTATCAGGTGTGCCCCATGTGGGATCCAGAGCCACTCTAATCCAGCTGAGTCCCAGGTCCATGTGAGCCCTACTTCAGAACCAGATTCATCAGGTCGAATTGAGGCATAGCTGGGGACAAGATTCACCAGGTGTGGGTGCGGCCTAGGTGGGGCAAGATTCAGCAGTTCTGAGTTAGGTCAAAGTGGGGACGAGAGACACCAGGTCCAGGTGAGGGCAAACTGAGGACCAGAGTCAAGAGATCCAGGTGAGGTCCATGTTGGAAAGAGAGTCACCAGGTCCAGGAGAGGTCCAGATGGGGACCAGAGTCACCAGATCCAGGTGAATTCCAGGTGGGGACCAGAGTCACCAGATCCAGGTGAAGCCCAGGTGGGGACCAGAGTCACTAGGTCCAGATGAAGCCTAGGTGAGGGCCAGAGTTACCAGGTACACGTGAGGCCCCGGTGGGGATCAGAGGCAACAGGTCCATGTGAGGCTGGATTGGGGACCATGGTCAACAGGTCTACATTAGTCCCAGGTGGAACACACTAACCAGGTCCAGGTGAGCCCCGGTGGTGACAAGAGTCACCACGTCCAGGTGAGGCCCAAGTGGGGACCATGATCACCAGGTACAGGGGAGGGGAGGCCCTTGAAAGAACCAGAGTCAACTGTTCGAGGTCAGTCGCAGGTGGCAACCGGGGTCAGCAGGTTCATGTCAGGCCAAAGTGTGGTTGACAGTCACTAGGGTACGTTGAGACCCAGAGGGGGACCAGAGTCACCTGGTCCAGGTGAGGTCCAGTTGTGGAACACAGTCTCTGGGTCCCAAATTTGCCCAGTTGAGGACCATGTTCAACAGGGCCAGGTGAGGCCCAGATGGGGACTGGAGTCCCCAAATTCAGTTGAAGCCCAGGTGGAGACCAGAATCACCAGGTCCTGGTGAGGTGCAGGTGGCAACCACACTCACCAGGTCCCGCTGAGGCCCTGGTTGGGACCAGAGTCACGAGGTACATGAGAAGCTAGAAACACTGCAGCCACCAGGTCCACATGATGTCCATGTGGGAACGAGAATTACAAGTTACAGGTGAGGACCAGGTGGGGATCCGAGTCAACATGTCCAGGTGAGACCCTGGTGGGAACCAGTGTCACCATGTCCAAGTGTGGACAAGGTGACGACGAGAGTTAATAGGTCCGGCCGAGTCACTGTTAGTGAAGAGTGTAACCATATCCTGATGCTACTCAGGTGGGTACCAGATACAAGGTCCTGGTGAGTCCCATTTGGACCAGAGACATGAGGACTAGGTGAGGTACCGATGGAAACCACAGACACCAGGTCAGGTGAGGCCATGAATAGGATCAGAGTCACCAGTTACAGGTGAGGCCCAGGTGGAGCCAGAGTCACCTGGTAGAGAAGAGGCCAAAGTCAGGACCAGAGTTACCAGGATCAGGTCAGTCCCAGTGGGGAATAGAGTAATCATGTCTCGATGATGCCCAGGTAGAACCAGAGTCACCAGGTCCAAATGAGGCGCAGGTTGGGAGCATGTTCACTAGGTCCCCGTGAGGCCCAGGTCAAGACCAGAGTCACCAGGTCAAGTTGAGGCCTAGAGGGACACCAGATTCACCTAGTCTAGGTGACAACCGGATGGGGACCAGAGTCACCAGGTCAGGGTGAGGACCAGAGAGGTTCCAGAGTCATCATGTCCAGGTGAGGCTCAGGTGTGAAACAGAGTATCCAGGTCATAAGGGTCCACAGGTGAGGACCAGAGTCAGCAGATCTGGGTGAGGCCCAGTTAGGATCAGAGTCACCAGTTCCAGTTGAGGCCAAGAGGAGTCCACAGCAATCAGGTCCAGGTGGGGAAGAAAGTCAACAAGCCTGGGTGAGGCCCAGAGGGGGACCAGATTCACCAGGTCCAGGTGATTCCCAGGTGGTGACCAGGGTTACCAGGTCCGGGTGAGGACTACGAAAGGACCAGATTCACCAGGTCAAAGTGAGGCCCACGTGGGGACCTGTGTCACCAGGTATGGGTGAGCCCCAGGTGGCAACCCCACACTAGGGGCAGGTGAGGCCAACCTGGAGGCCATGCAGAGGAACCGTGTCCCAGTGATCCCCAGGTAGGGACCAGAGTTACAAGGTCCAGCTGAGGCCAACCTGCAGGCCATGCAGTGGATGCATGTCCCGATGATGCCAAGGTAGGGACGAGAGTCACCAAGTCCAACTGAGGCTCAGATTAAGCATATTCACTAGGTCCAGGTGAGGCCCAGTTGAGGACCAGAGTCCCCAGACCTGGTTGAGTCCTAGAGGGGTACCAGAATCCCATGGTCCAGGTGACATCCAGATGGGGACGAGAGTCACCAGGTCAGGGTGAGGCCCAGAGAGGTTCCAGAGTCTTTAAGTCCAGGTGAGGCTCAGCTGTGGAACGGAGTCACCAGGTACCAATGATGCCCAGGTGAGGACCAGAGTCACCAGGTCTGGGTGATGCGGAGATAGATTAGAGTCACCAGTTCCAGGTGAGGCCAAGAAAGTGTCCACAGCAATCAGGTCCAGGTGGTGAACAAAGTCACCATGACTAGGTGAGGCCCAGATGGGGACCAGATTCACCAGGTCCAGGTGAGGTCCAGGTGGTGACCACAGTCCCCGGGTCTGGCAGAGGACCAGGTAATGACCAGATTCACCAGGTCCAAGTGAGGCCCACGTGAGGACCTGAGTCACCAGGTATGGGTGAGGCCCAGGTGGCAACCCCACTCACCAGGTCCAGGTGAGGCCAACCTGCAGGCCAGTGTCACCAGATCCAGGTGAGGCCCTAGTGGGGACCGGAGTCACCAGGTAAATGTGAGTCTGCAAGAACACCACAGGGACCAGGTCCAGGTGTGGTTCATGTGGGAACGAGAGTCACCAGGTCGAGGTGAGCCCCAGGTGGGGACCACAGTCACCGGGTCCAGATTGATGCCTAGGTGGGGGGACCAGAGTCATCAGGACCAGTTGAGTCCAAAGTGTGGAGCAAAGTTATCATGTCTAGGTGAGGCCCAGGTGGGGAACAGAGTAACCATGTCTCGTTGATGCCAGGTGGGAAAAGAGTCACAAGGTTCAGACGAGACCTAAGTGAGGAGTAGATTCAACAGGTACTGTTGAGATCCAGTTGAGGACCAGTGTCCCAAGCTCTGGGTTAGTCCCAGAGGGGGACCAGAGTCACCCGGTTCTGGTGATATCCAGATGGGGACCAGAGTCACCATGTCATGGTGATGCCAGAGTGGATCCAGAGTCATCATGTCCAGGTGCGGCTCAGGTGTGGAACAGAGTATCCAGGTCATAATGGTCCACAGGTGAGGACCAGAGTCACCATATCTGTGTGAGGCCCAGCTACGATCAGAGTCACCACTTCCAGGTGAGGCCAAGAAGGAGTCCACAGCAATCAGGTCCAGGTGGGGAACAAAATCACCAGGACTGGGTGAGGACCAGGTAAGGACCAGATTCACCAGGTCCAAGTGAGTCCCACGTGGGCACCTGGGTCACCAGGTATGGGTGAGGCCCAAGTGGCATCCCCACTCACCAGATCCAGGTGAGGACACCCTGCAGGCAATGCAGAGGAAGAGTGTCCCGATGATGCCCAGGTAGAACCCCAGTTACCAGGTCCAGGCGCGGCCAACCTAAAGGCCATGCAGTGGAAACATGTCCCGATGATGCCCAGGTAGGGAAGAGAGTCACCAGGTCCAAATGAGGCCCAGATGGAGCATATTCAATAGGTCCATGTGATGCCCAGTTGAGGACCAGAGTCACCAGATCCAGGTGAAGCCAAAGTGGGGACCAGAGTCACTAGGTCCAGATGAGGCCCAAGTGAGGACCAGTGTTACCAGGTACACGTGATGCCCCGGTGGGAATCAGAGGAAATAGGTCCATATGAGGCCGGCTTCGGTACCATGGTCAACAGGTCTACTTGAGGCCCAGGTGTGGAACACAGTAACCAGATCCAGGTGAGTCCCCGGTGGTGACAAGTGTCACCACGTCCAGGTGAGTCCCAGGGGGGACCAGGATCACCAGGTACAGGGGAAGCCCTTGAATAAAACAGAGTCAACAGTTCGAGGTCAGGCGCAGGTGGCAACCAGGGTCAGCAGGTCCTAGTCAGGCCAAAGTGGGGTTCACAGTCACTAGGGCACGGTGAGACCCAGAGGAGCACCAGAGTCACGTGGTCCAGGTGAGGTCCAGTTGTGGAACACAGTCACCGCGTCACAATTTTGCCCAGTTGAGGACCATGGTCAACAGGACCAGGTGAGGCCCAGATGGGGACCAGAGTCCCCAAATCCAAGTGAAGCCCAGGTGGGGACCACAGTCCCAGATCTAGGGTAGTCTCAGGTGCAGACCAGAATCACCAGGTCCAGGTGAGGTGCAGGTGGCAACCACACTCACCAGGTCCCGGTGAGGCCCTGGTGGGACCAGAGTCACAAGGTACATGACAAACTAGAAACACCGCAGCCACCACGTCCACATGATGTCCATGTGTGAAGGAGAATCAACAGTTACAGGTTAGGAACAGGTGGGTATCTGACTCACCATTTCCAGGTGAGACCCAGGTGGGAACGAGTGTCACCATGTCCAAGTGTGGCCCAGGTGAAGACCAGAGTTAATAGGTCCGGCTGGGTCACTGTTAGTGTACAATGTAACCATATCCTGATGCTACCCAGGTGGGTACCAGAGACACCAGGTCCTGGTGAGGCCCAGGTGGGACCAGAGACATGAGGTCCAGGTGAGGTCCCGATGGGAACCACAGTCACCAGGTCAGGAGAGGCCATGCTTTGGATCAGAGTCACCAGTTACAGGTGAGGCCCAGGTGGAAGCAGAGCCACCTGGTACAGAAGAGGCCAAAGTCAGGACCAGAGTTACCAGAATCAGGTCAGTCCCAGTGGGGAACAGAGTAACCATGTCTCGATGATGCCCAGGTAGACCCAGCGTCACCAGGTCCAGATGAGGCGCAGGTGGGGAGCATATTCACTAGGTCTCGGTGACACCCAGTTGAGGACCAGTGTCACCAGGTATATTTGAGCCCTAGAGGGGTAACAGATTCACCTGGTCTAGGCGACATCCAGATGGGGACCAGAGTCACCATGTCAGGGTGAGTCCCAGGGAGGTTCCAGAGTCTTCATGTCCAGGTGAGCCTAAGGTGTGGAACAGAGTCACCAGGTACCAATAATGCCCAGGTGAGGACCAGAGTCACCAGGTCTGGGAGACGCGCAGATAGGATCAGATTCACCAGTTCCAGGTGAGGCCACGAAAGAGTCCACAGCAATCAGATCCAGGTGGGGAACAAAGTCACCATGCCTGGGTGAGGCCCAGATGGGGACCGGATTCACCAGGTCCAGGTGAGGCCCAGGTGGTGACCAGAGTCCCCGGGTCTGGGAGAGGACCAGGTAAGGACCAGATTCACCAGGTCCAAGAGACCCACGTGGGGACCTGAGTCACCAGGTATGGGTGAGGCCCAGGTGGCAACCCCACTCACAAGGTCCAGGTGAGGCCAACCTGCAGGCCAGAGTCACCAGATCCGGGTGAGGCCCTAGTGGGGACCGGAGTCAATGTGTAAAGGTGAGTCTACAGGAACACCACAGTCACCAGGTCCAGGTGTGGTTCATGTGGGAACGAGAGTCCCCAGGTCCAGGTGAGACCCATGTGGGGACCACAGACACCAGGTCCAGATTGAGGCCTAGGTGGGCGGACCAGATTCATCAGGACCAGTTGAGGCCAAAGTGTGGAGAAAAGCTATCATGTCCAGTTGAGACCTTGGTGGGGAACAGAGTAACCATGTCCCATTGATGCCAGGTGGGAAAAGAGTCACAAGGTCCACACGAGGCCTAAGTGAGGAGTAGATTCACCAGGTCCTGTTGAGGCCCAGTTGAGGATCAGTGTCCCCAGCTCCGGGTGAGTCCCAGAGGGGGACCAGAGTCACCCGGTTCTGGTGACGTCCAGGTGAGGAGCAGAGTCACCACGTCAGGGAGAGGCCCAGAGGGAGACGAGAATCACTAGGTCCAGGTGAGTCCCCGATGTGGAACTGAAATACCAGGTCCCATGATGCCCGTATGAGGACCTGAGTCAGCAGGTCCAGGTGAGGTCCCTGTGGGAACCAGTCACCTCGTCCAGGTGAGGCCCAGGTGGGACCACAGTCACCAGGTCCAGGTGAGGCCCAAGTATATAAGCGACTATTCAGCTCCCAATGATTTCCAGGTAAGGACCACAGTCAACAGGTCCAGGAGAGGCCCAAATATGGATCAGAGTCATTGTGTTACAGGTGAGGCCAGATGGAGACCACAGGAGCCAGGTCCAGGAGAGCCCCATATGTTAACCAGAGCCACCAGATCCAGGTGAGGTCCAGGTGGGACCACAGTCACAAGGTCCAGGTGAGGCGCAGGTGTCAACAGGATTCACCAAGTCCAGGTGAGGCCCAGGTGGCGACCAGTCACCACATCCTGGAGCGGACCAGCTAAGGACCAGATTCACCAGGCCCAAGTGAAGCCCAAGGGGTGTTCAGAGTCACCAGGTAAGGGTGAGGCCCAGAGAGGGAACCAGGGTAACCAGTTAATTTGAGGCCCAGAATGGGACCAGCGATCCCTAGTCAAAGTGAGGCCCAGGTGTGGAATAGAGTATCCAGGTCCCAATGATGCCTGGGTGAAGACCAGAGTCACTAGAGCCATGCAGGCCCAGATGGGGAACAGAATCACCAGGTCCTGGTGTGGCATAGACTAAGATCACAGTCAGCAGTATCAGGTGAGCCCCTTGTGGGAACCAGAGCCACTCTATCCAGCTGAGTGCCAGGTCCATGTGAGGCCCACGTGAGAACCAGATTCAACAGGTCGAATTGAGGCATAGCTGGGGACAAGAGTCACCAGGTCTGGTTGCGGCCTAGGTGGGGGAAGATTCAGCAGTTCTGAGTTAGGTCAAAGTGGGGACGAGAGACACCAGGTCCAGGTGAGGACAAACTGAGGACCAGAGTCACCAGATCCAGGTGAGGTCCATTTTGGAAAGAAAGTCACCAGGTCCAGGAGAGGTCCAGGTGGGTACCAGAGTCACCAGATACAGGTGAAGTCCAGGTGGGGACCAGAGTCACCAGATCCAGGTGAAGCCCAGGTGGGGACCAGAGTCACTAGGTCCAGATGAGGCCCAGGTGAGGACCAGAGTTACCAGGTACACGTGAGGCACCGGTGGGGATCAGAGCCAACAGGTCCATGTGAGGCCGGCTTGGGGACCATGGTCAACAGGTCTATTGAGGCCCAGGTGTGGAACACAGTAAGCAGGTCCATGTGAGTCCCCAGTTGTGACAAGAGTCACCACGTCCAGGTGAGGCCCGGTGGAGACCAGGATCACCAGGTACAGGGGAGGCCCTTGAAAGAAGCAGAGTCAACAGTTCGAGGTCAGGCGCAGCTTCCAACCAGGGTCAGCAGGTCCAAGTCAGGCCAAAGTGGGTTTCACAGTCACTAGGGCACGGTGAGACCCAGAGGGGAACCAGAGTCACGTGGTCCAGATGAGTTCCAGTTGTGGAACACAGTCACTGCGTCCCGATTTTGCCCAGTTGAGGACCATGGTCAACAGGGCCAGGTGAGCCTCAGATGGGGACCAGAGTCCCCCAATCCAGGTGAAGCCCAGGTGGGGACCACAGTCACTAGATCCAGGGGAGTCTCAGGTGCAGAGCAGAATCACCAGGTGCAGGTGAGATGTAGGTGGCAACCACACTGACCAGGTCCCGGTGAGGCCCTGGTGGGGACCAGCGTCGCGAGGTACATGAGAAGCTAGAAACACTGCAGCCACCAGGTCCACATGATGTCCATGTGGGAACGAGAATCACCAGTTACAGGTAAGGACCAGGTGGGGATCCGAGTGACCATGTCCAGGTGAGACCCAGGTGGGAACCAGGGTCACCATTTCCAGGTGTGGCCCAGGTGAAGACCAGAGTTAATAGTTCCGGCTGGGTCACTGTTAGTGAACAGTGTAACCATATCCTGATGCTACCCAGGTGGGTACCAGAGACACCAGGCCCTGGTGAGGACCAGGTGGGACTAGAGACAAGAGGTCCAGGTGAGGTCCCGATGGGAACCACAGTACCAGGTCAGGTGAGGCCATGCTTAGGATCAGAGTCACCATTTAAAGGTTTGGCCCAGGTGGAGCCAGAGTCACTTGGTACAGAAGAGGCCAAAGTCCGGACCAGAGTTACCAGGATCAGGTCAGTCCCAGTGGGGAACAGAGTAACCATGTCCCGATGATGCCCAGATAGAACCAGCGTCACCAAGTCCAGATGAGGCGCAGGTGGGGAGCATATTCACTAGGTTCCGTTGAGGCCCTGTTGAGGACCTGAGTCACCAGGTCTAGTTGAGGCCTAGAGGGGTACCAGATTCACCTGATCTAGGTGACATCCAGATGGGGACCAGAGTCACCATGTCAGACTGAGGACCAGAGGGGATCCAGAGTCATCATGTCCAGGTGAGGCTCAGGTGTGGAACAGAGTATCCAGGTCATAATGTTCCACAGGTGAGGACCAGAGTCACCAGATCTCGGTGAGGCACAGTTAGGATCAGAGTCACCAGTTCCAATGAGGCCAAGAAGGCGTGCACAGCAATCAGGTCCAGGTGGGGAAGAAAGTCAACAGGACTGTGTGAGGCCCAGATGGGGACCATATTCACCAGCTCCAGGTGATTCCCAGGTGGTGACCAGGGTTACCAGGTCCGGGTGAGGACCAGGTAAGGACCAGATTCACCAGGTCCAAGTGAGGCCGACGTGGGGACCAGTGTCACCAGGTATGGGTGAGACCCAGGTGGCAACCCCACTCACCAGTTCCGGCTGAAGCCAACATGCAGGCCATGCAGAGGAACCGTGTCCCGATGATGTCCAGGTAGGGACCAGAGTTACCAGGTCCAGGTGAGGCCAGCATGCAGGCCAGAGTCACGAGATCCAGGTGAGGCCCTAGTGGGGATGGGAGTCACAAGATAAATGTGAGTCTACAAGCACACCACAGTCACCAGGTCCAGGTGTGGTTCATGTGGGAACGGGAGTCACCAGGTCCAGCTGAGACCCAGTTGGGGACGACAGTCACCAGTCCAGAATGAGGCCTAGGTTGGGGGACGAGAGTCATCAGGACCAGTTGAGGCCAAAGTGTGCAGCAAAGTTATCATGTCAAGGTGAGGCCCAGGTGGGGAACAGAGTAACCATGTCATATTGATGCCAGGTGGGAAAAGAGTCACAAGGTCCAGACGAAGCCTAAGTTTGGAGTAGATTCACCAGGTCCTGTTGAGGCCCACCTGAGGACTAGTGTCCCCAGCTCGGGGTGTGTCACCCGGTTCTGGTGATATCCATGTGGAGACCAGTGTCACAAGTCAGGGTAATGCCCTGAGGGGGACGAGAATCACTAGGTCCAGGTGAGGCCCCGATGTGGAACTGTGAAACCAGGTCCCAAGATGCCCATATGAGGACCTGAGTCACCAGGTCGAGGTGAGGTCCCTGTGGGAACCAGTCACCCCGTCCAGGTGAGGCCCAGGTGGGACCAAAGTCACCAAGTCCTGGTGAGGCCCAGGTATATAAGAGAGTATCCAGGTCCCAATGATGCCCAGGTAAGGACCAGACTCAACAGGTCCAGGAGAGGCCCAAATATGGATCAGAGTCATTGTGTTCCAGGTGAGGCCAGATGGAGACCACAGGAACCAGGTCCAGGAGAGCCCCATATGGGAACCAGAGCCACGAGATCCAGGTGAGGTCCAGGAGGGACCACAGTCACAAGGTCCAGGTGAGGCGCAGGTGGCAACATGATTCACCAAGTCCAGGTGAGACCCAGGTGACGACCAGTCACCAATTCCAGGTGTGGACCAGCTAAGGACCAGATTCACCAGGCCCAAGGGAAGCCAAGGGGTGACCAGAGTCACGATTTAAGGGTGAATCCGAGAGGGGCACCAGAGTAACCAGTTTAATTTGAGGCCAAGAATGGGACCAGAGGTCCCTGGTCAAAGAGGGGCCCAGGTGTGGAATAGAGTATCCAGGTCCCAATGATGCCTGGGTGAGGACCAGAGTCACTAGGGCCATGCAGGCCCAGATGGGGAACAGAATCACTAGGTCCTTGTGAGGCATAGAAAAAGACCCGAGTCACCAGTAACAGGTGAGACTCTTGTGGGAACAAGAGCCACTCTATGCAGCTGAGTCCCAAGTCCATGTGAGGACCACGTGAGGACCAGATTCATCAGGTCAGGTCGAATTGAGGCATAGCTGGGGACAAGAGTCCCCAGGTCTGAGTGCGTCCTAGGTTTGGCAAGATTCTGCAGTTTTGAGTTAGGTCAAAGTGGGGACGAGAGACACCAGGTCCAGGTGAGGCCGAACTGAGGACCAGAGTCACCAGATCCAGGTGAGGTCCAGGTGGGGACCAGAGTCACCAGATCCAGGTGAAGTCCAGGTGGGGGCCAGAGTCACTAGGCCCAGATAAGGCCCAGGTGAGGACCAGAGTTACCAGGTACACGTGAGACCCCGGTGGGTATCAGTGGAAACAAGTCCATGTGAGGCCGGCTTGGGGACTATGGTCAAGTGGTGTACTTGAGGCCCAGGTGTAGAACACAGTAAGCAGGTCCAGGTGAGTCCCCGGTGGTGACAAGAGTAACCACGTCCAGGTGAGGCCCAGATACGGACCAGGATCACCAGATACAGGGTAGGCCCTTGAAAGAACCAGAGTCAACTGTTCGAAATCAGACTTTGGTGGCATCCAGGGTCAGCAGGTCCAAGTCAGGCCAAAGTGGGGTTCACAGTCACTAGGGCACGGTGAGACCCAGAGGGGGACCAGAGTCACCTGGTCCAGGTGAGGTCCAGTTGTGGAACACAGTCACCGGGTCCCAATTTTGCCCAGTTGAGGACCATGATCAACATGGCCAGGTGAGGCCCAGATGGGGACCGGAATCCCCAAATCCAGGTGAAGCTGAGGTGGGGACCACAGTCACCAGATCCAGGGTAGTCTCAGGTGCAGACCAGAATCACCAGGTCCAGGTGAGGTGCCGGTTGCAACCAAACTCACCAGGTCCCAGTGAGGCCCTGGTGGGGACCAGAGTCACGAGGTACATGAGAAGCTAGAAACACATGGGATCCCTGGGTGGCGCAGCGGTTTGGCGCCTGCCTTTGGCCCAGGGCGCGACCCTGGAGACCCGGGATCGAATCCCATGTCGAACTCCCTGTGCATGGAGCCTGCTCCTCCCTCTGTCTGTGTCTCGGCCAATCTCTCTCTGTGACTATCATAAATAAATAAAACTTAAAAAAAAAAGAAGCTAGAAACACTGCGGACAACAGGTCCATATGATCTCCATGTGGGAACGAGAATCACCAGTTATACGTGAGGACCAGGTGGGGATACGACTCACCATGTCCAGGTGAGACCCAGGTGGGAACCAGTGTCACCTTGTGCAGGTGTGGCCCTGGTGAAGACCAGAGTTAATAGGTCCGGCTGGCGCACTGTTAGTGAACACTGTAACCATATCCTGATGCTACCCAGGAGGGTCCCAGAGACGCCAGGTCCTGGTGAGGCCCAGGTGGGACCAGAGACATGAGGTCCAGGTGAGGTCCCGATGGGAACCACAGTCACCAGGTCAGGTGAGGCCATGCTTAGGATCAGAGTCACAGGTTACAGGTGAGGCCGAGGTGGAGTCAGAGTCACCTGGTACAGAAGAGGCCAAAGTCAGGACCAGAGTTACCAGGATCAGGTCACTCCCAGTGGGGAATAGAGTAACCATGTCCCGATGATGCCCAGGTAGAACCAGAGTCACCAGGTCCAGATGAGCCGCAGGTGGGGAGCATGTTCACTAGGTCCCGGTGAGGCTCAGTTGAGGACCAGATTTACCAGGTCAAGTTGAGGCATAGAGGGGTTCCAGATTCACCTGGTGAGGTGACGTACGGATGGGGACCAGAGTCACCATATCAGGCTGAGGCCCAGAGGGGCTCCAGAGTCATCATGTCCAGGTGAGGCTCAGGGGTGGAAGAGTTTATCCAGCTCATAATGGTCCACAGATGAGGACCAGAGTCACCAGAACTGGGTGAGGCCCAGTTAGGATCAGAGTCACCAGTTCCAGGTGACGCCAAGAAGGAGTCAACAGCAATCAGGTCCAGGTGTGGAACAAAGTCACCAGGACTGGATGAGGCCCAGATGGGGACCAGATTCACCAGGCCCAGGTGATTCCCAGGTGGTGACCAGAGTTACCAGTTCCGGGTGAGAACCAGGTAAGGACCAGATTCACCAGGTCGAAGTGAGGCCCACGTGGGGACCTGTGTCACTGGCATGGGTGAGGCCCAGATGACAAACCCACTCACCAGGTCCAGGTGAGGCCAAACTGCAGGCCATACAGAGGAACCAGGTCCCAATGATGCCCAGGTAAGGACGAGAGTTACCAGGTCCAGGTGAGGCCAACCTACAGGCCATGCAGTGGAACCATGTCCGATGATGCCCAGGTAGGGACCAGAGTCACCAGGTCCAAATGAAGCCCAGATGGAGCATAATCACTAGGTCCAGGTTAGGCCCAGTTGAGGACCAGAATCACCAGACCTGGTTGAAGCCCAGAGAAGTGCCATGATTCCCTGGTCCAGGTGACATCCATATGGGGACCAGAGTCACCAGGTCAGGTTGATGCCCAGAGAGGTTCCAGAGTCATCATGTCCAGGGGAGCCTCAGGTGTGGAACAGAGTCACCAGGTACCAATGACGCCCAGGTGAGGACCAGAGTTACCAGGTACACGTGAGGCCCCGGTGGGGTTCAGAGGCAACAGGTCCATGTGAGGACGGCTTGGGGACCTTGGTCAACAGGTCTACTTGAGGCCCAGGTGTGGAACACAGTAAGCAGGTCCAGGTGAGTCCCCGTTGGGGACAAGAGTCACCACGTGCAGGTGAGGGCAAGGTGGACACCAGGATCGCCAGGTACAGGGGAGGCCCTTGAAAGAACCAGAGTCAACATTTCGATGTCAGGGGCAGGTAGCAAGCAGGTTCAGCAGGTCGAAGTCAGGCCAAAGTGGGGTTCACAGTTACTAGGGCACGGTGAGACCCGGAGGGGGACCAGAGTCACCTGGTCCAGGTGAGGTCCAGTTGTGGAACACAGTCAACGGGTCACAATTTTGCCCAGTTGAGGACCATGGTCAACAGGGCCAGGTCAGACCCAGATGGGGACCGGAGTCCCGAATCCAGGTGAAGCCCAGGTGGGGACCACAGTCACCAGATCCAGGGGAGTCTCAGGTGTAGACCAGAATCACTGGGTCCAGGTGAGGTGCAGGTGGCAACCACACTCACCAGGTCCCGGTGAGGCCCTGGTGGGGACCAGAGTCACTAGGTACATGAGAAGCTAGAAACACTGCAGCCACCAGGTCCACATCATGTCCATGTGGGAACGAGAATTCCCAGTTACAGGTGAGGACCAGGTGGGGATCCGAGTGACCATGTCCAGGTGAGACCCAGGTGGGAACCAGGGTCACCATTTCCAGGTGTGGCCCAGGTGAACACAGAGTTAATAGGTCCGGCTGGGTCACTGTTAGTGAACAGTGTAACCATATCCTGATGCTACCCAGGTGGGTACCAGAGACACCAGGTCCTGTTTAGGCCCAGGTGGGACCAGAGTCACCAGGTCAAGTTGAGGCCTAGAGGGGTACCAGATTCACCTGGTCTAGGTGACATCCAGATTGGGATCAGAGTCACCATCTCAGGCTGAGGCTTAGAGGGTATCCAGAGTCATCATGTCCAGGTGAGGCTCAGGTGTGTAACAAAGTATCCAGGTCATAATGGTCCACAGGTGAGGCCAGAGTCACTAGATCTGGGTGAGACCCAGTTAGGATCCGAGTCACCAGTTCAAGGTGAGGCCAAGAAGAAGTCCACAGCAATCAGGCGCAGGTGGGGAACAAAGTCACCAGGACTGGATGAGGCCCAGATGGGGACCAGATTCACCAGGTCCAGGTTATTCCCAGGTGGTGACCAGAGTTACCAGTTCCGGGTGAGGTCCAGGTAACGACCAGATTCACCAGGTCCAAGTGAGACCCACGTGGGGACCTGTGTCACAAGGCATGGGTGAGGCCCAGGTGTCAACCCTACTCACCAGGTCCAGGTGAGGGCAACCTGCAGGCTATGCAGAGGAACCATGTCCCGATGATGCCCAGGTAGGGACTAGAGTTACGAGGTCCAGGTGAGGCCAACCTGCAGGCCATGCAGTGGAACCATGTCCCGATAATGCCCAGGTAGGGAACAGAGTTCCCAGGTCCAGGTGAGGACAACCTGCAGTCATGCAGTGGAGCCAAGTCCCGATGATGCCCAGGAAGAGACAAGAGTCACCAGGTTCAATTGAGGCCCAGATGGAGCATATTCACTAAGTCCAGGTGAGTCCCAGTTGAGGACGAGTGTCACCAGATCTGGTTGAGGCCTAGAGGGGTACCAGAATCACCTGGTCCAGGTGAAATCCAGATGGGAACCAGAGTCACCATGTCAGGGTGAGGCCTAGAGAGGCTCCAGAGTCATCATGTCCAGGTGAGGCTCAGGTGTGGAACACAGTGTCCAGGTCATAATGGTCCACAGGTGAGGACCAGAGTGACCCGATCTGGGTGACGCGTAGATAGGATCAGAGTCACCAGTTCCAGGTGAGGCCAAGAAAGTGTCCACAGCAATCAGGTTCAGGTGTGGAACAGAGTAAGCAAGTCCAGGTGAGTCCCCGGTGGTGACCAGAGTCACCACGTCCAGGTGAGGCCCAGGTGGACACCAGGATCATCAGGTACAGGGGAGGCCCTTGAAAGAACCAGAGTCAACAGTTCGAGGTCAGGGGCAGGAGGCAACCTGGTTCAGCAGGTCGAAGTCAGGCCAAAGTGGGGTTCACAGTCACTAGGGCACGGTGAGACCTGGAGGGGGACCAGAGTCACCTGGTCCATGTGAGGTCCAGTTGTGGAACACAGTCAATGGGTCACAATTTTGCCCAGTTGAGGACCATGGTCAACAGGGCCAGGTGAGGCCCAGATGGGGACCGGAGTCCCGAAATCCAGGTGAAGCCCAGGTGGGGACCACAGTCACAAGATCCAGGGTAGTCTCAGGTGCAGACCAGAATCACCAGGTCCAGGTGTGGTGCAGGTGGCAACCAAACTCACCAGGTCCCGGTGAGGCACTGGTGGGGACCAGAGTCACGAGGTACTTGAGAAGCTAGAAACACATGGGATCCCTGGGTGGCGCAGCGGTTTGGCGCCTGCCTTTGGCCCAGGGAGCGATCCTGGAGACCCGGGATCGAATCCCAGGTCGGGCTCCCTGTGCATGGAGCCTGCTTCTCCCTCTGCCTGTGTCTCTGACTCTCTCTCTCTCTGTGACTATGATAAATAAATAAAAATTAAAAAAAAAGATGCTAGAAATACTGCGGCCAACAGGTCCACATGATCTCCATGTGGGAACGAGAATCACCAGTTATACGTGAGGACCAGGTGGGGATCCCACTCACCATGTCCAGGTGAGACCCAGGTAGGAAACAGTGTCACCATGTCCAGGTGTGGCCCAGGTGAAGACCAGAGTTAATAGGTCCGGCTGGGTCACTGTTAGTGAACAGGCAACAATATCCTGATGCTACCCAGGTGGGTAGCAGAGACACCAGGTCCTGGTGAGGCCCAAGTGGGACCAGAGACATGAGGTCCAGGTGAGGTCCCAATGGGAACCACAGTCACCAGGTCAGGTGAGGCCATGCTTAGGATCATAGTCACCAGTTACAGGTGAGGCCCAGGTGGAGCCAGAGTCACCTGGTACAGAAGAGGCCAAAGTCAGGATCAGAGTTATCAGGATCAGGTCACTCCAAGTGGGTATAGAGTAACCATGTCCCGATGATGCCCAGGTAGAACCAGAGTCACCAGGTCCAAATGAGGCCCAGTTGGAGCATATTCACTAAGTCCAGGTGAGGCCCAGTTGAGGACCAGAGTCACCAGATCTGGTTGAGGACTAGAGGGGTACCAGAATCACCTGGTCCAAGTGACATCCAGATGGGGACCAGAGTCACCAGGTCAGGGTGAGGCCCAGAGTGGTTCCAGAGTCATCAAGTGCAGGTGAGGTTCAGGTGTGGAACAGTCTCACCAGGTACCAATGATGCCCACGTGAGAACCAGAGTACCCAGGTCTGGGTGATGCGCAGATAAGATCAGAGTCACCAGTTCCAGGTGAGGAGAAGAAAGAGTCCACAGCAATCAGGTCCAGGTGGGGAACAAACTCACCAGGACTGCGTGAGGCCCAGATGGGGACCAGATTCACCAGGTCCAGGTGAGGCCCAGGTGGGGACCAGAGTCCCCGGGTCTGGGAGAGGACCAGGTAAGGACCAGATTCACCAGGTCCAAGAGGCACACGTGGGGACCTGAGTCACCAGGTATGGGTGAGTCCCAGGTGGCAACCCCACTCACCAGGTCCAGGTGAGGCCAACCTGCAGGCCAGAGTCTCCAGATAAAGGTGAGTCCCTAGTGGGGACCGGAGTCACCAGGTAAATGTGAGTCTACAAGAACACCACAGTCACCAGGTCCAGGTGTGGTTCATGTGGGAACGAGAGTCACCAGGTCCAGGTGAGAACCAGGTGGAGACCAGAGTCACCAGTTCCAGATTGAGGCCTAGGTGGGGGGACCAGAGTCATCAGGACCAGTTGAGGCCAAAGTGTGGAGCAAAGTTATCATGTCCAGGTGAGACCCAGGTGGGGAACAAAGTAACCATGTCCCATTGATGCCAGGTGGGAAAAGAGTCACAAGGTCCAGACGAGGCCTAAGTGAGGAGTAGATTCACCAGATCCTGATGAGGCCAAGCTGAGGACCAGTGTCCCCAGCTCCGGGTGAGTCCCAAGGGGGAGCAGAGTCACCGGTTCTGGTGATATCCACGTGGGGACCAGAGTCAGCACGTCGGAGTGAGGTCCAGAGGGGGACGAAAATCACTAGGTAAGGGTGAGGCCCCGATGTGGAACTGAGAAACCAGGTCCCATGATGCCCATATGAGGACCTGAGTCACCAGGTCCAGGTGAGGGCCCTGTGGGAACCAGTGACCTCGTCCAGGAGAGGCCCAGGTGCGACCACAGTCACCAGGTCTTGGTGAGGCCCAAGTATATAAGAGGAGTATCCAGGTCCCAATGATGCCCAGGTGAGGACCAGAGTCAACAGGTCCAGGAGAGGCCCAAATATGGATCAGAGTCATTGTTTTCCATGTGAGGCCAGATGGAGACCACAGGAACCAGGTCCAGGAGAGCCCCATATAAAAACCAGAGCCACCAGATCCAGGTGAGGTCCAGGTGGGCCACAGACACAAGGTCCAGGTGAGGCGCAGGTGGCAACATGATTCCCCAAGACCAGGTGAGGCTGAGGTGGCAACCAGTCAGCACATCCAGATGCGGACCAGCTAAGGACCAGATTCACCAGGACCATGTGAAGCCCAAGGGGTGACCAGAGTCACCAGCTAAGGGTGAGGCCCAGAGGGGGAAATAGAGTAACCAGTTTAGTTTGAGGGCCAGAATGGGACCAGAGATCCCTGGTCAAAGTGAGGCCCAGGTGTGAAATAGAGTATCCAGTTCCGAATGATGCCTGGATAAGGACCAGAATCACTACGGATATGCAGGCCCAGATGGGAACAGAATCACTAGGTCCTGGTGAGACATAGAATAAGACCACAGTCACCAGTAACAGGTGAGCCCTTTGTGGGAACCAGAACTACTCTATCCAGCTCAGTCCCAAGTCCATGTGAGGCCCACGTGAGGACCGGATTCATCAGGTCGAATTGAGGCATAGCTTGGGACAAGAGTCACCAGGTCTGGGTGCGGCCTAGGTGGGGCAAGATTCAGCAGTTCTGAGTTAAGTCAAAGTGGGGACGAGAGAAACCAGGTCCAGGTGAGGCCAAACTGAGGACCAGAGTCACCAGATCCAGGTGAGGTCCATGTTGGAAAGAGAGTCACCAGGTCCAGGAGAGGTCCAGGTTGGTTCCAGAGTCACTAGATCCAGATGAGGCCCAGGTGAGGACCAAGTTACCAGGTACACGTGAGGCCCCAGTGGGGATCAGAGGCAACAGGTCCATGTGAGGCCGGCTTGGGGACCTTGGTCAACAGGTTCACTTGAGACCCAGGTGTGGAAAACAGTAAGCAGGTCCAGGTGAGTCCCCGGTGGTAACGAGAGTCACCACGTCCAGGTGAGGCCCAGGTGGGGTCCAGGATCACCAGGTACAGGGGAAGCCCATGAAAGAACCAGAGTCAACAGTTCGACGTCAGGCGCAGGTGGCAACCAGGGTCAGCAGGTCCAAGTCAGGCCAAAGTGGGTTCACAGTCACTAGGGCACGGTGAGACCCAGAGGGGGACCAGAGTCACATGGTCCAGGTGAGGTCCAGTAGTGGAACACAGTCTCCGGGTCCCAATTTTGCCCAGTTGAGGACCATGGTCAACACGGCCAGGTGAGGCCCAGATGGGGACCGGAATCCCCAAATCCAGGTGAAGCCCAGGTGGGGACCGCAGTCAGCAGATCCAGGGTAGTCTCGGGTGCAGACCAGAATCACCAGCTCCAGGTGAGGTGCAGGTGGCAACCACACTCACCAGGTCCCGGTGAGTCCCTGGTGGGGACCAGAGTCACGAGGTACATGAGAAGCTAGAAACACTGCAGCCACCAGGTCCACATGATGTCCATGTGGGAACGAGAATCACCATTTACAGGGTAGGACCAGTTGTGGATCCGACTCACCATGTCCAGGTGAGACCCAGGTGGGAACCAGTGTCACCATGTCCAGGTGTGGCCCAGGTGAAGACCAGAGTTAATAGGTCCGGCTGGGTCACTGTTAGTGAACAGTGTAACCGGATCCTGATGCTACCCAGGTGGGAACCAGAGACACCAGGTCCTGCTGAGGCCCAGGTTCGACCAGAGTCATGAGGTCCAGGTGAGGTCCCGATGGGAACCACAGTCACCAGGTCAGTTGAGGCCATGCTTAGGATTAGAGTCACCAGTATCCGGTGAACCGAAGGTGGACCCAGAGTCACCTGGTACAGAAGAGGCCAAATCAGGACCAGAGTTACCAGGATCAGGTCAGTCCCAGTGCGGAATGCAGTAACCGTGTCCCGATGATGCCCAGGTAGAACCAGAGTCACCAGGTCCAGATGAGGCACAGTTGGGGAGCATATTCACTAGGTCCCAGTGAGGCCCAGTTGAGGACCAGAGTCACCAGATCTGGTTGAGTCCTAGAGGGGTACCCGAATCACCTGGTCCAGGTGACATCCAGATGGAGACCAGAGTCACCAGGTCAGGGTGAGACACAGAGCGTTTCCAGAGTCATCATGTCCAGGTGAGGCTCAGGTGTGGAACAGAGTCAACAGGTTCCAATGATGCCCAGGGTAGGACCAGAGTCACCAGATCTCGGTGACGCGCAGATACTATCAGAGTCACCAGTTCCAGGTGAGGCCAAGAATGAGTCCACAGCAATCAGGCTCAGGTGGGGAACAAAGTCACCAGGACTGCGTGAGGCCCAGATGGGGACCAGATTCACCAGGTCAACGTGAGCCCCAGGTGGTTCCCAGAGTCCCCGGGACTGGGAGAGGACCAGGTAAGGACCAGATTCACCAGGGCCAAGAGGCCCACGTGGGGACCTGAGTCACCAGGTATGGGTGAGGCCCAGGTGGCATCCCCACTCACCAGTCCAGGTGAGGCCAAACTGCAGGCCAGAGTCACCAGATCCAGGTGAGGCCCTAGTGGGGACCTGTTTCACTAGGTAAATGTGAGTCTACAAGAACACCACAGTCACCAGGTCCAAGTGTTGTTCATGTGGGAACGAGAGTCACCAGGTCCAGGTGAGACCCTATGGGGACCACAGTCATCAGGTCCAGATTGAGGCCTAGTTGGGGGTCCAGAGTCATCAGGACCAGTTGAGGCCAAAGTGTGGAGTAAACTTATCCTGTCCAGGTGACGCCCCAGGTGGGGAACAGATTAACCATGTCCCATTGATACCAGGTGGGAAAAGAGGTCACAAGGTCCAGATGAGGCCTAAGTGAGGAGTAGATTCACCAAGTCCTGTGAGGCCCAGTTGAGGACCACTTTCCCCAGGTCCAGTTGAGTCCCAGAGGGGGCCCAGAGTCACCACGTTCTGGTGATATCCAGGTGGGGAACAGAGTCACCACTTCAGGGTGTGGCCCACAGGGGGAGGAGAATCACTAGGTCCAGGTGAGGCCCCGATGTGGAACTGAGAAACCAGGTCCCATGAAGCCCATGTGAGGGGCTGAGTCACCAGGTCCAGGTGAGGTCCCTGTGGGAACCAGTCACCTCGTCCAGGTGAGGTCCAGGTGGGTCCACACTCACCAGGTCCAGGTGAGGCCAGGTGGGGACGACAGTCACCAGGTCCAGATTGACGCCTAGGAGGGGGACCAGAGTCATCAGGACCATTTTGAGACCCAAGTGTGGAGCAAAGTATCATGTCCAGGTGAGGCTCAGGTGTGGAACAGAATATCCAGGTCATAATGGTCCCCAGGTGAGGACCAGAGTCACCAGATTGGTTGAGGTCCAGTTAGGATCAGAGTCACCAGTTCCAGGTGAGGCCAAGAAGGAGTCCACAGCAATCAGGTCAGGGGGGGGAACAAAGTCACTAGGACTGGGTGAGGCCCAGATGGGGGACCAGATTCACCAGGTCCAGGTGATTCCAGGTGGTGACCAGAGTTACCAGTTCCGGCTGAGGACCAGGTAAGGACCAGATTCACCAGGTCCAAGTGAGGCCCAAGTGGGTACCTGTGTCCCCAAGTATGCGTGATGCACAGGTGGCAACCAACACTCACCAGGTTCCAGGAGAGGCCATCCTTCGGGCCAATGCATAGGAACCGTGTCCCGATGATTCCCATGTAGCAACCAGAGTTACCAGGTCCAGGTGAGGCCAACCTGGAGGGCATGAAGTGGAACCATGTCCCGATGATGCCCAGGTAGGAACCCAGAGTCACCAGGTCCAAATGGGGCCCAGATCGAGCAAATTCACTAGGTCCAGGTGAGGCCCCAGTTGAGGACCAGGGTCACCAGATCTGGTGAGGCCCAGAGGGGTACCAGAATCACCTGGTCAAGGTGATATCCAGATGGGATCAGAGTCACCAGGTCAGGGTGAGGCCCAGAGAGGTTCCAGAGTCATCATGTCCAGGTGAGGCTCAGGTGTGGAACAGACTCACCAGGTACCAATGATGCCCAGATGAGGACCAGAGTCCACCAGATCTGGGTGACGCGCAGATAGGATCAGAGTCACCAGTTCCAGGTGAGGCAAAGAAAGAGTCCACAGCAATCAGGTCCAGGTGCGGAACAAAGTAACAGGACTGGGTGAGGCCCAGATGGGGACAAGATTCACCTTGTCCAGGTGAGGCCAGGTGATGACCAGAGACCCCAGGTGGGAGAGGACCAGGTAAGGACCAGAATCACCAGGTCCAAGAGGCCGACAGGGGACCTGAGTCACCAGGTTATGGGTGAGCCCCAGGTGGCAATCCCACTCACCAGTTCCAGGTGAGGCAACCTGCAGGCCATGTAGTAGAAACCATGTCCGATGATGCCCAGGGTAGGGACCAGAGTCACCAGGTCCAAATGAGGCCCAGATGGAGCATATTCTCTAAGTCCAGGTGAGTCCCAGTTGAGGACCAGAGTCACCAGATCTGGTTGAGGCCTAGAGGGGTACCAGAATCACCTGGTCCAGGTTACATCCTAATGGGGACCAGAGTCACAAGGTCAGGGTGAGGCCCAGAGTGGTTCCAGAGTCATCATGTCCAGGTGAGGCTCAGATGTGGAACAGAGTATCCAGGTCATAATGGTCCACAGGTTAAGACCAGATTCAGCAGATTTATGTGAGGCCCACTTAGGATCAGAGTAACTAGTTCCAGGTGAGGCCAAGAAGGAGTCCACAGCAATCAGGTCCAGGTGGGGAACAAAGTCGCCAGGACTGGGGAGGCCCAGATGGGGACTAGATTCACAAGGTCCAGGAGATTCCCAGATGATGACCGGAGTTACCAGTTCCGGGTGAGGACCAGGTAAGGACCAGATTCACCAGGTCGAAGTGTGGCCCACGTGGGGACCCGTGTCACCAGGTATGGGTGAGACCCTGGTGGCAACCACACTCACCAGGTCCAGGTGAGGCCAACCTGCAGGCAATGCAGAGTAACCATATTCCGATGATGCCCAGGTAGGGACCAGAGTTCCAGGTCCAAAGAGGCCCAGATGGATTATATTCACTAGGTCCAGGTGAGGCCCAGGTGAGGACCAGAGTCACCAGATCTGGTTGACCCAAGAGGGGGTACCAGAATCACCTGGAACAGGTGAAATCCAGATGGGGACCAGAATCACCAGGTCAGGGTGAGGCCTAGAGAGGTTCCAGAGTCATCATGTGCAGGTGTGACTCCGGTGTGGAAGAGAGTATCCAGGTCATAATTTTCCATAGGTGAGGGCCAGAGTCACCATATCTGGGTGAGGCCCAGTCAGGATCAGAGTCACCAGTTCCAGGTGAGGTCAAGAAGGAGTCCACAGCAATCAGGTCCAGGTGCGGAACAAAAGTCATCAGGACTGGGTGAAGCCCAGATGGGGACCAGATTCACCAGGTCCACGTGATTCCCAGGTGGTGACCAGATTTACCAGATTCACCAAGTCCAGGTGATTCTCAGGTGGTGACCAGAATTACCAGATACACCAGATCCAAGTTAGACCCACGTGGGGACCTGTGTCACCTAGTATGGGTGAGGCCCAAGTGGTAACCCCACTCACCAGGTCCAGGTGAGGCCATCCTGCAGGTCTTGCAGTGGAACCACGTCCCGAAGATGCCCATCTAGGGACTAGAGTTACCAGGTCCAGGTGAGGACAACCTGCAGGCAAGAGTCACCAGATCCAGGTGGGGACCAGAGTCTCCAGGTAAATGTGAGTCTACAGAACACCACAGTCACCAGGTCCAGGTGTGGTTCATGTGGGAACGAGAGTCACCAGGTCCAGGTGAGAGCCTGGTGGGGACCACAGTCACCAGGTCCAGATTGTGGCCTAGGTGGGGGGACGAGAGTCATCAGGACCATTTGAGGCCAAAGTGTGGAGCAAAGTTATCGTGTGCAGGTTAGGCCCAGGTGGGGAACAGAGAAACCGTGTCCTATTGATGCCAGGTGGGAAAAGAGTCACAAGGTCCAGATGAGGCCTAAGTGAGGAGTAGATTCACCAGGTCCTGTTGAGGCTCAGTTGAGGACCAGTGTCCCCAGCTCCGGGTGAGTCCCAGAAGGGGACCAGAGTCACCCGGTTCTGGTGATATCCAGGTGGGGACAAGAGTCACCACGTCATGGTGAGGCCCAGAGTGGGACGAGAGTCACTAGGTCCAGATGAGGTCCCGATGTGGAAATGAGAAACCAGGTCCCATGATGCCCATATGAGGACCTGAGTCACCAGGTCCAGGTGAGGTCCCTGCAGGAACCAGTCACCCCGTCCAGGTGAGGCCCAGGTGGGACCACAGTCACCAGGTGCAAGTGAGGCCCAGGTATATAAGAGAGTATCCAGGTCCCAATGATGCCCAGGTAAGGACCAGAGTCAACAGGTTCAGGAGAGACCCAAATATGGATCAGAGTCATTGTGTTCCAGGTGAGGTCAGATGGAGACCACGGGAACCAGGTCCAGGAGAGCCCCATATGGGAACCAGAGCCACCAGATCCAGGTGAGGTTCAGGTGGGACCACAGTCACAAGGTCAAGGTAAGGTGCAGGTGGCAACAGGATTTACGAAGTCCAGGTGAGGCCCAGGTGGCGACCAGTCACCACATCCAGGTGAAACCAGCTAAGGTCCCAGATTCACCAGCCCCAAGTGAAGCCCACGGGGTGACTAGAGTCACCAGGTAAGGGTGAGGCCCAGAGGGGCAACCAGAGTAACCAGTTTAGTTTGAGGCGATAATGGGACCAGAGATCCGGGTCAAAGTGAGGCCCAGGTGTGGAATAGAGTATCCAGGTCCGAATAATGCCTGGGTGAGGACCAGAGTCACTAAGGCCATGCAGGCCCAGATGGGGAACAAAATCACTAGTTCCTGTTGAGGCATAGAATAAGACCACAGTCACCAGTATCAGGGGAGGCCCTTGTGGGAACCAGAGCCACTCTATGCAGCTGAGTCCCAGGTCCATGTGAGGCCCACGTTAGGACCAGATTCATCAGGTCGAATTGAGGCATAGCTGGGGACAAGAGTCACCAGGTCTTTGTGCGGCCTAGATGGGGCAGATTCAGTAGTTCTGAGTTAGGTCAAAGTGGGGATGAGATACAACCAGGTCCAGGTGAGGCCATACTGAGGGACCAGAGTCACCAGATCCAGGTGAGGGTCCATGTGGGACCAGGGTCACCAGATCCAGGTGAATTCCAGGTGGGGACCAGAGTCACCAGATCCAGGTGAAGCCCAGGTGGGATCCAGAGTCACTAGGTCCAGATGAGGCCCAGGTGGAGGACCAGAGTTACCAGGTACACGTGAGGCCCCGGTGGAGATCAGAGGCAACAGGTCCATGTGAGTCCGGCTTCGGGACCATAGTGATCAGGTATACTGTGGCCCAGGTGTGGAACACAGTAAGCAGGTCCAGGTGAGTCCCCGGTGGTGACAAGGTCACCACGTCCAGGTAAGTCCCAGGTGGGGACCAGGATCACCAGGTAGGGGAGGCCCTTGAAAGAACCAGAGTCAACAGTTCGAGGTCAGGCGCAGGTGGCAACCAGGGTCAGCAGGTCCAAGTCAGGCCAAAGTGGGTTCACAGTCACTAGGGTATGGTGAGGCCCAGAGGGGAACCAGTGTCACATGGTCCAGGTGAGGTCCAGTTGTGGAACACACCGGGTCCCAATTTTGCCCAGATGAGACCTTGATCAACAGGGCCAGGTGAGGCCCAGATGGGGACCGGAGTCCCTAAATCCAGGTGATGTCCAGGTGGGGACCACAGTCACCAGATCCAGGGTAGTCTCAGGTGCAGCCCAGAATCACCAGGTCCAGGTGAGGTGCAGGTGGCAACCACACTCACCAGGTCCCGGTGAGGCCCTGGTGGGGACCAGAGTCACGAGGTACATGAGAAGCTAGAAACACTGCAGCCACCATGTCCAGATGATGTCCATGTGGGAACGAGAATCACAAGTTACAGGTGAGGACCAGGTGGGGATACGACTCACATGTCCAGGTGAGACCCAGGTGGGAACCAGTGTCACCATGTCCAGGTGTGGCCCAGGTGAAGACCAGAGTTAATAGGTCCGGCTGGGTCACTGTTAGTGAACAGTGTAACCATATCCTGATGCTACCAAGGTGGTACCTGAGACACCAGGTCCTGGTGAGGCCCAGGTTGGACCAGAGACATGAGGTCCAGGTGAGGTCCCGATGGGAACCACAGTCACCAGGTCAGGTGAGGCCATGCTTAGGATCAGAGTCACCAGTTACAGCTGAGGCCCAGGTGGAGCCAGAGTCACTAAGGTACAGAAGAGGCCAAAGTCAGGACCAGTTACCAGGATCAGGTCAGTCCCAGTGGGGAATAGTAACCATCCCGATGATGCCCAGGTAGAACCAGAGTCAATCCAGATGAGGCGCAGGTGGGGAGCATGTTCACTAGGTCCCAGTGAGGCCCAGTTGAGGACCAGTGTCACTAGGTCAGTTGAGGCCTAGAGAGGGTACCAGATTCACCTGGTCTAGGTGAAATCCAGATGGGACCAGAGTCCACCATGTCAGGCTGAGGCCCAGAGGGGATCCAGAGTCACATTCCAGGTGAGGCTCACGTGTGGAACAGTGTACCAGTTCATAATGGTCCACAGTGAGGCCAGAGTCACCAGATCTGGGTGAGGCCCAGTTAGTATCAGAGTCACCAGTTCCAGGTGAGCCCAGAAGGTGTCCAC
>NW_023330916.1:0-45642 GCF_011100685.1 Canis lupus familiaris
ATTGAATCAAATAGAGAAGAATCTAATGGTAAGGAATCGAATCGAAAAGAATCCAATTGTATTGAATCGAATCGAAAAGAAATGAATTGAATAGATTATAAAAGAATCGAATCGAAAGGAATCGATCGAAACGTAAAGAAAACGAATTGAATCGAAAAGCATTGAGTCGAATCAAATCGAAAAGAATCGAATCGTATCAAATTGAAAAGAATCGAATCGATCTGAAAAGAATTGAATCGAATTGAATCGAATCGAAAAGAATCAAATTGAAACGAAAAGAATCAAATCGAATAGCAAAGAATCGAATCGAAACGAATCGATTTGAAAAGAGCCGAATCGAATCGAATTGAATGAAATATTCGAATCGAATCGAAAAGAATCTAATCTAATGAAATCCAAAAGAATCAAATCGAAACAAATAGAATCAAACCGAAGAGTCGATTCGAATCAAATTGGAATGAAAAGAATTGAATCGAATCGAATAAAAAACAAGTGAATCGAATAGAATAGAAAAGAAGAGAATCGAAACGAAAAGAATCAAATTGAATCGAAAGGAATCGAATCGAAAAGAATCGAATCAAAGAGAAAAGACTCGAATCGAATGGAAAAGAATAGAATCAAAAGAATCGAATTGAAACAAAAGAATCGAATTGAATTGAATCGAAAAGAATCGAATGGAATCGAATCGAAAAGAATCGAATTGAATTAAATCGAAGAGAATCGAATCGAATTGAATTGAATCGAAGAGAATCGAATCGAATAGAAAAGAATCAAATCGAAATGAATCGATTTGAAACGAAAAGAATCGAATCGAATCAAATTGAATGAAAAGAATTGGAATCGACATCAAAAGAATTGAATCAAAAAGATCAAACCGAAACAAAAGAATCAACACGAATTGAAAAGAATCTAACTGAATAGAATCGAAAAAGAATCGACGTACTGAATCGAATCAATCGAAAAAAATCTAATCGTATCAAATCGAATCGAAAAGAATTGAAATGAATAGAATAGAAAAGATTCGAATCAAATCAAACACAATCAAGCGAGTAATATCGAATCGAAAAAATCGAATCGAAAAGAATCGAATCGAATGGAAAAGAATTGAATTGAATCAAAAAGAATTGATTCAAATCAAAAAGAATCGGATCGATTCGAATCGAAAAGACTCGAATCGAAAAGAATCGAAAAGAATCGAATCGAATCAAAAAGGATCGAATCGCAAAGAATCGAATCTAAAGAAAAGGAATCGAATCGAATCGAAACGAATAGAATCGAAAAGAATCGATTTGAATCGAAATGAAGAGAATCGTATCGAATCAAATCGAAAAAAATCAAATGGAATCGAATCGAATCGTATCGAAAAGAATCAAATCAAATGAAAAGAATCGAATCGAATAGAAAAGAATCGAATTGATTGGAATCGACTCGAAAACAATCTAATTGAATTGAAAGGAATCGAATCAAATTTAATGGAATCGACAAGAATCGTATCAAATCAAAAAGATCGAATCGAAATGAATCAATTCGAAAAGAATCAAATCGAATCGAATCGAAAAGAATCGAATCGAAAAGAATTGAATTGAAAAGAATCGAATTGAATCGAATTGAAAAGACTCGAATCGAATTAAAAGAATCGAATCGAATCGAAAAGAATCGAATCGAATCGGAAAGAATTGAATTGGAATGAATCGATTTGAATCGAATTGAAAAGAATCGAATCGAAAAAATCGAATCGAAAAGAACTGAGTTGAGTTGAATCGAATCGAAAAGATTCGAATCGAATCGTGTCGAATCAAAAAGATGGAATCGAAACGAATCGAATCGAATCGAATCGAAAAGAATCGAATAGATAGCAAAGAATCAAATCGAATAGAAAAGAATTTGAATCGAATTGAAACGATTCGAAAACATCGAACTAATCGAATCATCGAATGGAAAAGAATCGAATCGAATCAAAAAAGAATCGAAACGAACTGAATCGAAAGAATCGAATCGAACAGAATCGAAAAGAATTGAATCGTGATGTAACAAATCGAATCCAAATGATCGAATCAAGCCAAGTCGAAAAGAATTGAATCGAAAAGAATCGAATCAAAATGAAAAGAATCGAATAGAATCGAATTGAAAATAATCGAATTGAACCGAATCAAATAGAATAGAATCGAACAGAATTGAATCGAATGAAAAGAATCTTATCGAATCGATTCGAAAAGAATTGAATCGAATCGAATGGAGAAGAATCAAATCAAATGGAATCGAAAAGAATCGAATCAAAGAGAATCTAATCGAAACGAAAAGAATCAATCGAATCGAAAAGAATCGAATCGAAACGAAAAGTGTCGAATCGAATCGAATCGAAAAGAATCGAATCGAACCGAAAAGAATCAAATCGCATCGAAAAGAATCGAATTGAATTGAATCGTAATGAAAAGAATCGAATCGAATCGAAAACAATTGAATCGAATGCAATCAAATCGAAAAGAATCGAATCGAATTGAAAAGAATCAAATCGAATTGATTGAATCGAAAAGAATCGAATCGAATCGCATCGAATCGAAAATAATAGAATTGAATAAAATAATCGAATCGAATTGAGAATAATTGGAATTGAATTGAATCGATAATCGAATCGAATCAAATCGAGTCGAATCGAAACTAATCGAATCGAATCAAATCGATTCGAAAAAATCGAATCAGATTGCAACGAATCGAATCATATTGAATTGATTTGAATTGAAATGAATCGAATCTAATCAAATCAAAAAGAATCGAATCCAAAGAATCGAATTGTAGAAAATCAAATCAAAACAAAAAGATTCAAATCGAAACGAATCAAATTGAAAAGAATCGAATCGAATCGAATCGAAAAGAATCGAATCGAATCGAAAAGAATCGAATAGAAAAGAATCGTATCGAATCAAATCTAAAAGAATCGAATCGAATCGAATCAAAAAGAATCGAATCGAATTGATTCGCATCGAAAAGAATCGAATCGTATCGAATCGAAAAGAATCGAATCTATTCTAATCGAATGGAATTGAATCAAAAAGAATCGAAACGAATTGAACGAAAAGAATCGAATAGATTCGAATTGAAACAAATCGAAAAAAACCCAAAACGAATCAAATCACATCGAGTGGAAAAGAATCGAATCAAATAGAAAAGAACGAATTGAATCGAAACTGAATCGAAAAGAATCGAATAGATCAAATCAAAAGAATCGAATCGATTCGAGATGAACCCTGAGTAGAATCGAGTCGAAGTGAAAAGAATTGAATCGAATCGAATCGAAAAGAATCTAATCGAAACGAAAAGAATCGAATCGAAGAGAATCTAATCGAAATGAAAAGAATCAAATCGAATCGAAAAGAATCGAATCGAAACGAAAAACTGTCGAATCGAATCGAATCGAAAAGAATCGAGTTGAATAGAAAAGATTGAATCGATATAAAACGATAAGATTTTGAATCAATTCCAACCATAGAATCGAAAAGATTCGAATCGAATTGAAAAGAAAAGAACCGAAGTGAAAAGAATCGAATCGAATCGAAGAATCAATCGAAAAAAAAATCGAATCGAGATTAAAAGAATCGAATCGAATCAAAGCATAAAGAATCGAATCTAATTGAATCGAAAGAATCGATTTGAATATCAAATAGAGAAGAATCTAATGGTAAGGAATCGAATCGAAAAGAATCCAATTGTATTGAATCGAATCGAAAAGAAATGAATTGAATAGATTATAAAGAATCGAATCGAAAGGAATCGACTCGAAACGTAAAGAAAACGAATTGAATCGAAAAGCATTGAGTCGAATCAAATCGAAAAGAATCGAATCGTATCAAATTGAAAAGAATCGAATCGATCTGAAAAGAATTGAATCGAATTGAATCGAATCGAAAGAATCAAATTGAAACGAAAAGAATCAAATCGAATAGCAAAGAATCGAATCGAAAACGAATCGATTTGAAAAGAGCCGAATCGAATCGAATTGAATGACAATATTCGAATCGAATCGAAAAGAATCTAATCTAATGAAATCCAAAAGAATCAAATCGAAACAAATAGAATCAAACCGAATGGAATTGGATCGAAAGAGTCGATTCGAATCAAATTGGAATGAAAAGAATTGAATCGACTCGAATAAAAAACAAGGTGAATCGAATAGAATAGAAAAGAAGAGAATCGAAACGAAAAGAATCAAATTGAATCGAAAGGAATCGAATCGAAAGAATCGAATCAAAAGAGAAAAGACTCGAATCGAATGGAAAAGAATAGAATCAAAAAGAATCGAATTGAACAAAAAGAATCGAATTGAATTGAATCGAAAAGAATCGAATGGAATCGAATCGAAAAGAATCGAATTGAATTAAATCGAAGAGAATCGAATCGAATTGAATTGAATCGAAGAGAATCGAATCGAATAGAAAAGAATCAAATCGAAATGAATCGATTTGAAACGAAAAGAATCGAATCGAATCAAATTGAATGAAAAGAATTGATCGAATCAAAAAGAATTGAATCAAAAAGAATCAAACCGAAACAAAAAGAATCAAACCGAATTGAAAAGAATCTAACTGAATAGAATCGAAAAGAATCGACGTACTGAATCGAATCCAATCGAAAAAAATCTAATCGTATCAAATCGAATCGAAAAGAATTGAAATGAATAGAATAGAAAAGATTCGAATCAAATCAAAAACAATCAAATCGAGTAATATCGAATCGAAAAGAATCGAATCGAAAAGAATCGAATCGAATGGAAAAGAATTGAATTGAATCAAAAGAATTGATTCAATCAAAAGAATCGAATCGATTCGAATCGAAAAGACTCGAATCGAAAAATCGAAAAGAATCGAATCGAATCAAAAAGGATCGAATCGCAAAGAATCGAATCTAAGAAAAGGAATCGAATCGAATCGAAACGAATAGAATCGAAAAGAATCGATTTGAATCGAAATGAAAAGAATCGTATCGAATCAAATCGAAAAAAAATCAAATGGAATCGATCGAATCGTATCGAAAAGAATCAAATCAAATGAAAAGAATCGAATCGAATAGAAAAGAATCGAATTGATTGGAATCGACTCGAAAACAATCTAATTGAATTGAAAGGAATCGAATCAAATTTAATGGAATCGACAAGAATCGTATCAAATCAAAAAGATCGAATCGAAATGAATCAATTCGAAAAGAATCAAATCGAATCGAATCGAAAAGAATCGAATCGAAAAGAATTGAATTGAAAGAATCGAATTGAATCGAATTGAAAAGACTCGAATCGAATTAAAAGAATCGAATCGAATCGAAAAGAATCGAATCGAATCGGAAAGAATTGAATTGGAATGAATCGATTTGAATCGAATTGAAAAGAATCGAATCGAAAAAATCGAATCGAAAAGAACTGAGTTGAGTTGAATCGAATCGAAAAGATTCGAATCGAATCGTGTCGAATCAAAAAGATGGAATCGAAACGAATCGAATCGAATCGAATCGAAAAGAATCGAATAGATAGCAAAGAATCAAATCGAATAGAAAAGAATTTGAATCGAATTGAAACGATTCGAAAACATCGAAACTAATCGAATCATCGAATGGAAAAGAATCGAATCGAATCAAAAAGAATCGAAACGAACTGAATCGAAAGAATCGAATCGAACAGAATCGAAAAGAATTGAATCGTGATGTAACAAATCGAATCCAAATGATCGAATCAAGCCAAGTCGAAAAGAATTGAATCGAAAAGAATCGAATCAAAATGAAAAGAATCGAATAGAATCGAATTGAAAATAATCGAATTGAACCGAATCAAATAGAATAGAATCGAACAGAATTGAATCGAATGAAAAGAATCTTATCGAATCGATTCGAAAAGAATTGAATCGAATCGAATGGAGAAGAATCAAATCAAATGGAATCGAAAAGAATCGAATCAAAGAGAATCTAATCGAAACGAAAAGAATCAATCGAATCGAAAAGAATCGAATCGAAACGAAAAGTGTCGAATCGAATCGAATCGAAAAGAATCGAATCGAACCGAAAAGAATCAAATCGAATCGAAAAGAATCGAATTGAATTGAATCGTAATGAAAAGAATCGAATCGAATCGAAAACAATTGAATCGAATGCAATCAAATCGAAAAGAATCGAATCGAATTGAAAAGAATCAAATCGAATTGATTGAATCGAAAAGAATCGAATCGAATCGCATCGAATCGAAAATAATAGAATTGAATAAAAATAATCGAATCGAATTGAGAATAATTGGAATTGAATTGAATCGATAATCGAATCGAATCAAATCGAGTCGAATCGAAACTAATCGAATCGAATCAAATCGATTCGAAAAAATCGAATCAGATTGCAACGAATCGAATCATATTGAATTGATTTGAATTGAAATGAATCGAATCTAATCAAATCAAAAAGAATCGAATCCAAAGAATCGAATTGTAGAAAATCAAATCAAAACAAAAAGATTCAAATCGAAACGAATCAAATTGAAAAGAATCGAATCGAATCGAATCGAAAAGAATCGAATCGAATCGAAAAGAATCGAATAGAAAAGAATCGTATCGAATCAAATCTAAAAGAATCGAATCGAATCGAATAAAAAAGAATCGAATCGAATTGATTCGCATCGAAAAGAATCGAATCGTATCGAATCGAAAAGAATCGAATCTATTCTAATCGAATGGAATTGAATCAAAAAGAATCGAATCGAATTGAAACGAAAAGAATCGAATAGATTCGAATTGAAACAAATCGAAAAAAAACCAAAACGAATCAAATCACATCGAGTGGAAAAGAATCGAATCAAATAGAAAAGAATCGAATTGAATCGAACTGAATCGAAAAGAATCGAATAGATCAAATCAAAAAGAATCGAATCGATTCGAGATGAACCGAGTAGAATCGAGTCGAAGTGAAAAGAATTGAATCGAATCGAATCGAAAAGAATCTAATCGAAACGAAAAGAATCGAATCGAAGAGAATCTAATCGAAATGAAAAGAATCAAATCGAATCGAAAAGAATCGAATCGAAACGAAAACTGTCGAATCGAATCGAATCGAAAAGAATCGAGTTGAATAGAAAAGAATTGAATCGAATAAAATCGATAAGATTTGAATCAAATCCAATAGAATCGAAAAGATTCGAATCGAATTGAAAAGAAACGAACCGAAGTGAAAAGAATCGAATCGAATCGAAAGAATCAAATCGAAAAAAAAATCGAATCGAAATTAAAAGAATCGAATCGAATCAAAGCATAAAGAATCGAATCTAATTGAATCGAAAGAATCGATTGAATCAAATAGAGAAGAATCTAATGGTAAGGAATCGAATCGAAAAGAATCCAATTGTATTGAATCGAATCGAAAAGAAATGAATTGAATAGATTATAAAAGAATCGAATCGAAAGGAATCGACTCGAAACGTAAAGAAAACGAATTGAATCGAAAAGCATTGAGTCGAATCAAATCGAAAAGAATCGAATCGTATCAAATTGAAAAGAATCGAATCGATCTGAAAAGAATTGAATCGAATTGAATCGAATCGAAAAGAATCAAATTGAAACGAAAAGAATCAAATCGAATAGCAAAGAATCGAATCGAAACGAATCGATTTGAAAAGAGCCGAATCGAATCGAATTGAATGAAATATTCGAATCGAATCGAAAAGAATCTAATCTAATGAAATCCAAAAGAATCAAATCGAAACAAATAGAATCAAACCGAATGGAATTGGATCGAAAAGAGTCGATTCGAATCAAATTGGAATGAAAAGAATTGAATCGAATCGAATAAAAAACAAGTGAATCGAATAGAATAGAAAAGAAGAGAATCGAAACGAAAAGAATCAAATTGAATCGAAAGGAATCGAATCGAAAAGAATCGAATCAAAGAGAAAAGACTCGAATCGAATGGAAAAGAATAGAATCAAAAAGAATCGAATTGAAACAAAAGAATCGAATTGAATTGAATCGAAAAGAATCGAATGGAATCGAATCGAAAAGAATCGAATTGAATTAAATCGAAGAGAATCGAATCGAATTGAATTGAATCGAAGAGAATCGAATCGAATAGAAAAGAATCAAATCGAAATGAATCGATTTGAAACGAAAAGAATCGAATCGAATCAAATTGAATGAAAAGAATTGAATCGAATCAAAAGAATTGAATCAAAAAGAATCAAACCGAAACAAAAAGAATCAAACCGAATTGAAAAGAATCTAACTGAATAGAATCGAAAAGAATCGACGTACTGAATCGAATCCAATCGAAAAAAATCTAATCGTATCAAATCGAATCGAAAAGAATTGAAATGAATAGAATAGAAAAGATTCGAATCAAATCAAAAACAATCAAATCGAGTAATATCGAATCGAAAAGAATCGAATCGAAAAGAATCGAATCGAATGGAAAAGAATTGAATTGAATCAAAAAGAATTGATTCAAATCAAAAAGAATCGAATCGATTCGAATCGAAAACTCGAATCGAAAAGAATCGAAAAGAATCGAATCGAATCAAAAGGATCGAATCGCAAAGAATCGAATCTAAAGAAAAGGAATCGAATCGAATCGAAACGAATAGAATCGAAAAGAATCGATTTGAATCGAAATGAAGAGAATCGTATCGAATCAAATCGAAAAAAATCAAATGGAATCGAATCGAATCGTATCGAAAAGAATCAAATCAAATGAAAAGAATCGAATCGAATAGAAAAGAATCGAATTGATTGGAATCGACTCGAAAACAATCTAATTGAATTGAAAGGAATCGAATCAAATTTAATGGAATCGACAAGAATCGTATCAAATCAAAAAGATCGAATCGAAATGAATCAATTCGAAAAGAATCAAATCGAATCGAATCGAAAAGAATTGAATTGAAAAGAATCGAATTGAATCGAATTGAAAAGACTCGAATCGAATTAAAAGAATCGAATCGAATCGAAAAGAATCGAATCGAATCGGAAAGAATTGAATTGGAATGAATCGATTTGAATCGAATTGAAAAGAATCGAATCGAAAAAATCGAATCGAAAAGAACTGAGTTGAGTTGAATCGAATCGAAAAGATTCGAATCGAATCGTGTCGAATCAAAAAGATGGAATCGAAACGAATCGAATCGAATCGAATCGAAAAGAATCGAATAGATAGCAAAGAATCAAATCGAATAGAAAAGAATTTGAATCGAATTGAAACGATTCGAAAACATCGAAACTCATCGAATCATCGAATGGAAAAGAATCGAATCGAATCAAAAAGAATCGAAACGAACTGAATCGAAAGAATCGAATCGAACAGAATCGAAAAGAATTGAATCGTGATGTAACAAATCGAATCCAAATGATCGAATCAAGCCAAGTCGAAAAGAATTGAATCGAAAAGAATCGAATCAAAATGAAAAGAATCGAATAGAATCGAATTGAAAATAATCGAATTGAACCGAATCAAATAGAATAGAATCGAACAGAATTGAATCGAATGAAAAGAATCTTATCGAATCGATTCGAAAAGAATTGAATCGAATCGAATGGAGAAGAATCAAATCAAATGGAATCGAAAAGAATCGAATCAAAGAGAATCTAATCGAAACGAAAAGAATCAATCGAATCGAAAAGAATCGAATCGAAACGAAAAGTGTCGAATCGAATCGAATCGAAAAGAATCGAATCGAACCGAAAAGAATCAAATCGAATCGAAAAGAATCGAATTGAATTGAATCGTAATGAAAAGAATCGAATCGAATCGAAAACAATTGAATCGAATGCAATCAAATCGAAAAGAATCGAATCGAATTGAAAAGAATCAAATCGAATTGATTGAATCGAAAAGAATCGAATCGAATCGCATCGAATCGAAAATAATAGAATTGAATAAAAATAATCGAATCGAATTGAGAATAATTGGAATTGAATTGAATCGATAATCGAATCGAATCAAATCGAGTCGAATCGAAACTAATCGAATCGAATCAAATCGATTCGAAAAAATCGAATCAGATTGCAACGAATCGAATCATATTGAATTGATTTGAATTGAAATGAATCGAATCTAATCAAATCAAAAAGAATCGAATCCAAAGAATCGAATTGTAGAAAATCAAATCAAAACAAAAAGATTCAAATCGAAACGAATCAAATTGAAAAGAATCGAATCGAATCGAATCGAAAAGAATCGAATCGAATCGAAAAGAATCGAATAGAAAAGAATCGTATCGAATCAAATCTAAAAGAATCGAATCGAATCGAATAAAAAAGAATCGAATCGAATTGATTCGCATCGAAAAGAATCGAATCGTATCGAATCGAAAAGAATCGAATCTATTCTAATCGAATGGAATTGAATCAAAAAGAATCGAATCGAATTGAAACGAAAAGAATCGAATAGATTCGAATTGAAACAAATCGAAAAAAACCAAAACGAATCAAATCACATCGAGTGGAAAAGAATCGAATCAAATAGAAAAGAATCGAATTGAATCGAACTGAATCGAAAAGAATCGAATAGATCAAATCAAAAAGAATCGAATCGATTCGAGATGAACCGAGTAGAATCGAGTCGAAGTGAAAAGAATTGAATCGAATCGAATCGAAAAGAATCTAATCGAAACGAAAAGAATCGAATCGAAGAGAATCTAATCGAAATGAAAAGAATCAAATCGAATCGAAAAGAATCGAATCGAAACGAAAACTGTCGAATCGAATCGAATCGAAAAGAATCGAGTTGAATAGAAAAGAATTGAATCGAATAAAATCGATAAGATTTGAATCAAATCCAATAGAATCGAAAAGATTCGAATCGAATTGAAAAGAAACGAACCGAAGTGAAAAGAATCGAATCGAATCGAAAGAATCAAATCGAAAAAAAAAATCGAATCGAAATTAAAAGAATCGAATCGAATCAAAGCATAAAGAATCGAATCTAATTGAATCGAAAGAATCGATTGAATCAAATAGAGAAGAATCTAATGGTAAGGAATCGAATCGAAAAGAATCCAATTGTATTGAATCGAATCGAAAAGAAATGAATTGAATAGATTATAAAAGAATCGAATCGAAAGGAATCGACTCGAAACGTAAAGAAAACGAATTGAATCGAAAAGCATTGAGTCGAATCAAATCGAAAAGAATCGAATCGTATCAAATTGAAAAGAATCGAATCGATCTGAAAAGAATTGAATCGAATTGAATCGAATCGAAAAGAATCAAATTGAAACGAAAAGAATCAAATCGAATAGCAAAGAATCGAATCGAAACGAATCGATTTGAAAAGAGCCGAATCGAATCGAATTGAATGAAATATTCGAATCGAATCGAAAAGAATCTAATCTAATGAAATCCAAAAGAATCAAATCGAAACAAATAGAATCAAACCGAATGGAATTGGATCGAAAAGAGTCGATTCGAATCAAATTGGAATGAAAAGAATTGAATCGAATCGAATAAAAAACAAGTGAATCGAATAGAATAGAAAAGAAGAGAATCGAAACGAAAAGAATCAAATTGAATCGAAAGGAATCGAATCGAAAAGAATCGAATCAAAGAGAAAAGACTCGAATCGAATGGAAAAGAATAGAATCAAACAGAATCGAATTGAAACAAAAAGAATCGAATTGAATTGAATCGAAAAGAATCGAATGGAATCGAATCGAAAAGAATCGAATTGAATTAAATCGAAGAGAATCGAATCGAATTGAATTGAATCGAAGAGAATCGAATCGAATAGAAAAGAATCAAATCGAAATGAATCGATTTGAAACGAAAAGAATCGAATCGAATCAAATTGAATGAAAAGAATTGAATCGAATCAAAAAGAATTGAATCAAAAAGAATCAAACCGAAACAAAAAGAATCAAACCGAATTGAAAAGAATCTAACTGAATAGAATCGAAAAGAATCGACGTACTGAATCGAATCCAATCGAAAAAAATCTAATCGTATCAAATCGAATCGAAAAGAATTGAAATGAATAGAATAGAAAAGATTCGAATCAAATCAAAAACAATCAAATCGAGTAATATCGAATCGAAAAGAATCGAATCGAAAAGAATCGAATCGAATGGAAAAGAATTGAATTGAATCAAAAAGAATTGATTCAAATCAAAAAGAATCGAATCGATTCGAATCGAAAAGACTCGAATCGAAAAGAATCGAAAAGAATCGAATCGAATCAAAAAGGATCGAATCGCAAAGAATCGAATCTAAAGAAAAGGAATCGAATCGAATCGAAACGAATAGAATCGAAAAGAATCGATTTGAATCGAAATGAAGAGAATCGTATCGAATCAAATCGAAAAAAATCAAATGGAATCGAATCGAATCGTATCGAAAAGAATCAAATCAAATGAAAAGAATCGAATCGAATAGAAAAGAATCGAATTGATTGGAATCGACTCGAAAACAATCTAATTGAATTGAAAGGAATCGAATCAAATTTAATGGAATCGACAAGAATCGTATCAAATCAAAAAGATCGAATCGAAATGAATCAATTCGAAAAGAATCAAATCGAATCGAATCGAAAAGAATCGAATCGAAAAGAATTGAATTGAAAAGAATCGAATTGAATCGAATTGAAAAGACTCGAATCGAATTAAAAGAATCGAATCGAATCGAAAAGAATCGAATCGAATCGGAAAGAATTGAATTGGAATGAATCGATTTGAATCGAATTGAAAAGAATCGAATCGAAAAAATCGAATCGAAAAGAACTGAGTTGAGTTGAATCGAATCGAAAAGATTCGAATCGAATCGTGTCGAATCAAAAAGATGGAATCGAAACGAATCGAATCGAATCGAATCGAAAAGAATCGAATAGATAGCAAAGAATCAAATCGAATAGAAAAGAATTTGAATCGAATTGAAACGATTCGAAAACATCGAAACTCATCGAATCATCGAATGGAAAAGAATCGAATCGAATCAAAAAGAATCGAAACGAACTGAATCGAAAGAATCGAATCGAACAGAATCGAAAAGAATTGAATCGTGATGTAACAAATCGAATCCAAATGATCGAATCAAGCCAAGTCGAAAAGAATTGAATCGAAAAGAATCGAATCAAAATGAAAAGAATCGAATAGAATCGAATTGAAAATAATCGAATTGAACCGAATCAAATAGAATAGAATCGAACAGAATTGAATCGAATGAAAAGAATCTTATCGAATCGATTCGAAAAGAATTGAATCGAATCGAATGGAGAAGAATCAAATCAAATGGAATCGAAAAGAATCGAATCAAAGAGAATCTAATCGAAACGAAAAGAATCAATCGAATCGAAAAGAATCGAATCGAAACGAAAAGTGTCGAATCGAATCGAATCGAAAAGAATCGAATCGAACCGAAAAGAATCAAATCGAATCGAAAAGAATCGAATTGAATTGAATCGTAATGAAAAGAATCGAATCGAATCGAAAACAATTGAATCGAATGCAATCAAATCGAAAAGAATCGAATCGAATTGAAAAGAATCAAATCGAATTGATTGAATCGAAAAGAATCGAATCGAATCGCATCGAATCGAAAATAATAGAATTGAATAAAAATAATCGAATCGAATTGAGAATAATTGGAATTGAATTGAATCGATAATCGAATCGAATCAAATCGAGTCGAATCGAAACTAATCGAATCGAATCAAATCGATTCGAAAAAATCGAATCAGATTGCAACGAATCGAATCATATTGAATTGATTTGAATTGAAATGAATCGAATCTAATCAAATCAAAAAGAATCGAATCCAAAGAATCGAATTGAAAAGAATCGAATCGAATCGAATCGAAAAGAATCGAATCGAATCGAAAAGAATCGAATAGAAAAGAATCGTATCGAATCAAATCTAAAGAATCGAATCGAATCGAATAAAAAAGAATCGAATCGAATTGATTCGCATCGAAAAGAATCGAATCGTATCGAATCGAAAAGAATCGAATCTATTCTAATCGAATGGAATTGAATCAAAAAGAATCGAATCGAATTGAAACGAAAAGAATCGAATAGATTCGAATTGAAACAAATCGAAAAAAACCAAAACGAATCAAATCACATCGAGTGGAAAAGAATCGAATCAAATAGAAAAGAATCGAATTGAATCGAACTGAATCGAAAAGAATCGAATAGATCAAATCAAAAAGAATCGAATCGATTCGAGATGAACCGAGTAGAATCGAGTCGAAGTGAAAAGAATTGAATCGAATCGAATCGAAAAGAATCTAATCGAAACGAAAAGAATCGAATCGAAGAGAATCTAATCGAAATGAAAAGAATCAAATCGAATCGAAAAGAATCGAATCGAAACGAAAACTGTCGAATCGAATCGAATCGAAAAGAATCGAGTTGAATAGAAAAGAATTGAATCGAATAAAATCGATAAGATTTGAATCAAATCCAATAGAATCGAAAAGATTCGAATCGAATTGAAAAGAAACGAACCGAAGTGAAAAGAATCGAATCGAATCGAAAGAATCAAATCGAAAAAAAATCGAATCGAAATTAAAAGAATCGAATCGAATCAAAGCATAAAGAATCGAATCTAATTGAATCGAAAGAATCGATTGAATCAAATAGAGAAGAATCTAATGGTAAGGAATCGAATCGAAAAGAATCCAATTGTATTGAATCGAATCGAAAAGAAATGAATTGAATAGATTATAAAAGAATCGAATCGAAAGGAATCGACTCGAAACGTAAAGAAAACGAATTGAATCGAAAAGCATTGAGTCGAATCAAATCGAAAAGAATCGAATCGTATCAAATTGAAAAGAATCGAATCGATCTGAAAAGAATTGAATCGAATTGAATCGAATCGAAAAGAATCAAATTGAAACGAAAAGAATCAAATCGAATAGCAAAGAATCGAATCGAAACGAATCGATTTGAAAAGAGCCGAATCGAATCGAATTGAATGAAATATTCGAATCGAATCGAAAAGAATCTAATCTAATGAAATCCAAAAGAATCAAATCGAAACAAATAGAATCAAACCGAATGGAATTGAATCGAAAAGAGTCGATTCGAATCAAATTGGAATGAAAAGAATTGAATCGAATCGAATAAAAAACAAGTGAATCGAATAGAATAGAAAAGAAGAGAATCGAAACGAAAAGAATCAAATTGAATCGAAAGGAATCGAATCGAAAAGAATCGAATCAAAGAGAAAAGACTCGAATCGAATGGAAAAGAATAGAATCAAACAGAATCGAATTGAAACAAAAAGAATCGAATTGAATTGAATCGAAAAGAATCGAATGGAATCGAATCGAAAAGAATCGAATTGAATTAAATCGAAGAGAATCGAATCGAATTGAATTGAATCGAAGAGAATCGAATCGAATAGAAAAGAATCAAATCGAAATGAATCGATTTGAAACGAAAAGAATCGAATCGAATCAAATTGAATGAAAAGAATTGAATCGAATCAAAAAGAATTGAATCAAAAAGAATCAAACCGAAACAAAAAGAATCAAACCGAATTGAAAAGAATCTAACTGAATAGAATCGAAAAGAATCGACGTACTGAATCGAATCCAATCGAAAAAAATCTAATCGTATCAAATCGAATCGAAAAGAATTGAAATGAATAGAATAGAAAAGATTCGAATCAAATCAAAAACAATCAAATCGAGTAATATCGAATCGAAAAGAATCGAATCGAAAAGAATCGAATCGAATGGAAAAGAATTGAATTGAATCAAAAAGAATTGATTCAAATCAAAAAGAATCGAATCGATTCGAATCGAAAAGACTCGAATCGAAAAGAATCGAAAAGAATCGAATCGAATCAAAAAGGATCGAATCGCAAAGAATCGAATCTAAAGAAAAGGAATCGAATCGAATCGAAACGAATAGAATCGAAAAGAATCGATTTGAATCGAAATGAAGAGAATCGTATCGAATCAAATCGAAAAAAATCAAATGGAATCGAATCGAATCGTATCGAAAAGAATCAAATCAAATGAAAAGAATCGAATCGAATAGAAAAGAATCGAATTGATTGGAATCGACTCGAAAACAATCTAATTGAATTGAAAGGAATCGAATCAAATTTAATGGAATCGACAAGAATCGTATCAAATCAAAAAGATCGAATCGAAATGAATCAATTCGAAAAGAATCAAATCGAATCGAATCGAAAAGAATCGAATCGAAAAGAATTGAATTGAAAAGAATCGAATTGAATCGAATTGAAAAGACTCGAATCGAATTAAAAGAATCGAATCGAATCGAAAAGAATCGAATCGAATCGGAAAGAATTGAATTGGAATGAATCGATTTGAATCGAATTGAAAAGAATCGAATCGAAAAAATCGAATCGAAAAGAACTGAGTTGAGTTGAATCGAATCGAAAAGATTCGAATCGAATCGTGTCGAATCAAAAAGATGGAATCGAAACGAATCGAATCGAATCGAATCGAAAAGAATCGAATAGATAGCAAAGAATCAAATCGAATAGAAAAGAATTTGAATCGAATTGAAACGATTCGAAAACATCGAAACTAATCGAATCATCGAATGGAAAAGAATCGAATCGAATCAAAAAGAATCGAAACGAACTGAATCGAAAGAATCGAATCGAACAGAATCGAAAAGAATTGAATCGTGATGTAACAAATCGAATCCAAATGATCGAATCAAGCCAAGTCGAAAAGAATTGAATCGAAAAGAATCGAATCAAAATGAAAAGAATCGAATAGAATCGAATTGAAAATAATCGAATTGAACCGAATCAAATAGAATAGAATCGAACAGAATTGAATCGAATGAAAAGAATCTTATCGAATCGATTCGAAAAGAATTGAATCGAATCGAATGGAGAAGAATCAAATCAAATGGAATCGAAAAGAATCGAATCAAAGAGAATCTAATCGAAACGAAAAGAATCAATCGAATCGAAAAGAATCGAATCGAAACGAAAAGTGTCGAATCGAATCGAATCGAAAAGAATCGAATCGAACCGAAAAGAATCAAATCGAATCGAAAAGAATCGAATTGAATTGAATCGTAATGAAAAGAATCGAATCGAATCGAAAACAATTGAATCGAATGCAATCAAATCGAAAAGAATCGAATCGAATTGAAAAGAATCAAATCGAATTGATTGAATCGAAAAGAATCGAATCGAATCGCATCGAATCGAAAATAATAGAATTGAATAAAAATAATCGAATCGAATTGAGAATAATTGGAATTGAATTGAATCGATAATCGAATCGAATCAAATCGAGTCGAATCGAAACTAATCGAATCGAATCAAATCGATTCGAAAAAATCGAATCAGATTGCAACGAATCGAATCATATTGAATTGATTTGAATTGAAATGAATCGAATCTAATCAAATCAAAAAGAATCGAATCCAAAGAATCGAATTGTAGAAAATCAAATCAAAACAAAAAGATTCAAATCGAAACGAATCAAATTGAAAAGAATCGAATCGAATCGAATCGAAAAGAATCGAATCGAATCGAAAAGAATCGAATAGAAAAGAATCGTATCGAATCAAATCTAAAAGAATCGAATCGAATCGAATCAAAAAGAATCGAATCGAATTGATTCGCATCGAAAAGAATCGAATCGTATCGAATCGAAAAGAATCGAATCTATTCTAATCGAATGGAATTGAATCAAAAAGAATCGAATCGAATTGAAACGAAAAGAATCGAATAGATTCGAATTGAAACAAATCGAAAAAAAACCAAAACGAATCAAATCACATCGAGTGGAAAAGAATCGAATCAAATAGAAAAGAATCGAATTGAATCGAACTGAATCGAAAAGAATCGAATAGATCAAATCAAAAAGAATCGAATCGATTCGAGATGAACCGAGTAGAATCGAGTCGAAGTGAAAAGAATTGAATCGAATCGAATCGAAAAGAATCTAATCGAAACGAAAAGAATCGAATCGAAGAGAATCTAATCGAAATGAAAAGAATCAAATCGAATCGAAAAGAATCGAATCGAAACGAAAACTGTCGAATCGAATCGAATCGAAAAGAATCGAGTTGAATAGAAAAGAATTGAATCGAATAAAATCGATAAGATTTGAATCAAATCCAATAGAATCGAAAAGATTCGAATCGAATTGAAAAGAAACGAACCGAAGTGAAAAGAATCGAATCGAATCGAAAGAATCAAATCGAAAAAAAAATCGAATCGAAATTAAAAGAATCGAATCGAATCAAAGCATAAAGAATCGAATCTAATTGAATCGAAAGAATCGATTGAATCAAATAGAGAAGAATCTAATGGTAAGGAATCGAATCGAAAAGAATCCAATTGTATTGAATCGAATCGAAAAGAAATGAATTGAATAGATTATAAAAGAATCGAATCGAAAGGAATCGACTCGAAACGTAAAGAAAACGAATTGAATCGAAAAGCATTGAGTCGAATCAAATCGAAAAGAATCGAATCGTATCAAATTGAAAAGAATCGAATCGATCTGAAAAGAATTGAATCGAATTGAATCGAATCGAAAAGAATCAAATTGAAACGAAAAGAATCAAATCGAATAGCAAAGAATCGAATCGAAACGAATCGATTTGAAAAGAGCCGAATCGAATCGAATTGAATGAAATATTCGAATCGAATCGAAAAGAATCTAATCTAATGAAATCCAAAAGAATCAAATCGAAACAAATAGAATCAAACCGAATGGAATTGGATCGAAAAGAGTCGATTCGAATCAAATTGGAATGAAAAGAATTGAATCGAATCGAATAAAAAACAAGTGAATCGAATAGAATAGAAAAGAAGAGAATCGAAACGAAAAGAATCAAATTGAATCGAAAGGAATCGAATCGAAAAGAATCGAATCAAAGAGAAAAGACTCGAATCGAATGGAAAAGAATAGAATCAAACAGAATCGAATTGAAACAAAAAGAATCGAATTGAATTGAATCGAAAAGAATCGAATGGAATCGAATCGAAAAGAATCGAATTGAATTAAATCGAAGAGAATCGAATCGAATTGAATTGAATCGAAGAGAATCGAATCGAATAGAAAAGAATCAAATCGAAATGAATCGATTTGAAACGAAAAGAATCGAATCGAATCAAATTGAATGAAAAGAATTGAATCGAATCAAAAAGAATTGAATCAAAAAGAATCAAACCGAAACAAAAAGAATCAAACCGAATTGAAAAGAATCTAACTGAATAGAATCGAAAAGAATCGACGTACTGAATCGAATCCAATCGAAAAAAATCTAATCGTATCAAATCGAATCGAAAAGAATTGAAATGAATAGAATAGAAAAGATTCGAATCAAATCAAAAACAATCAAATCGAGTAATATCGAATCGAAAAGAATCGAATCGAAAAGAATCGAATCGAATGGAAAAGAATTGAATTGAATCAAAAAGAATTGATTCAAATCAAAAAGAATCGAATCGATTCGAATCGAAAACTCGAATCGAAAAGAATCGAAAAGAATCGAATCGAATCAAAAAGGATCGAATCGCAAAGAATCGAATCTAAAGAAAAGGAATCGAATCGAATCGAAACGAATAGAATCGAAAAGAATCGATTTGAATCGAAATGAAGAGAATCGTATCGAATCAAATCGAAAAAAATCAAATGGAATCGAATCGAATCGTATCGAAAAGAATCAAATCAAATGAAAAGAATCGAATCGAATAGAAAAGAATCGAATTGATTGGAATCGACTCGAAAACAATCTAATTGAATTGAAAGGAATCGAATCAAATTTAATGGAATCGACAAGAATCGTATCAAATCAAAAAGATCGAATCGAAATGAATCAATTCGAAAAGAATCAAATCGAATCGAATCGAAAAGAATCGAATCGAAAAGAATTGAATTGAAAAGAATCGAATTGAATCGAATTGAAAAGACTCGAATCGAATTAAAAGAATCGAATCGAATCGAAAAGAATCGAATCGAATCGGAAAGAATTGAATTGGAATGAATCGATTTGAATCGAATTGAAAAGAATCGAATCGAAAAAATCGAATCGAAAAGAACTGAGTTGAGTTGAATCGAATCGAAAAGATTCGAATCGAATCGTGTCGAATCAAAAAGATGGAATCGAAACGAATCGAATCGAATCGAATCGAAAAGAATCGAATAGATAGCAAAGAATCAAATCGAATAGAAAAGAATTTGAATCGAATTGAAACGATTCGAAAACATCGAAACTAATCGAATCATCGAATGGAAAAGAATCGAATCGAATCAAAAAGAATCGAAACGAACTGAATCGAAAGAATCGAATCGAACAGAATCGAAAAGAATTGAATCGTGATGTAACAAATCGAATCCAAATGATCGAATCAAGCCAAGTCGAAAAGAATTGAATCGAAAAGAATCGAATCAAAATGAAAAGAATCGAATAGAATCGAATTGAAAATAATCGAATTGAACCGAATCAAATAGAATAGAATCGAACAGAATTGAATCGAATGAAAAGAATCTTATCGAATCGATTCGAAAAGAATTGAATCGAATCGAATGGAGAAGAATCAAATCAAATGGAATCGAAAAGAATCGAATCAAAGAGAATCTAATCGAAACGAAAAGAATCAATCGAATCGAAAAGAATCGAATCGAAACGAAAAGTGTCGAATCGAATCGAATCGAAAAGAATCGAATCGAACCGAAAGAATCAAATCGCATCGAAAAGAATCGAATTGAATTGAATCGTAATGAAAAGAATCGAATCGAATCGAAAACAATTGAATCGAATGCAATCAAATCGAAAAGAATCGAATCGAATTGAAAAGAATCAAATCGAATTGATTGAATCGAAAAGAATCGAATCGAATCGCATCGAATCGAAAATAATAGAATTGAATAAAAATAATCGAATCGAATTGAGAATAATTGGAATTGAATTGAATCGATAATCGAATCGAATCAAATCGAGTCGAATCGAAACTAATCGAATCGAATCAAATCGATTCGAAAAAATCGAATCAGATTGCAACGAATCGAATCATATTGAATTGATTTGAATTGAAATGAATCGAATCTAATCAAATCAAAAAGAATCGAATCCAAAGAATCGAATTGTAGAAAATCAAATCAAAACAAAAAGATTCAAATCGAAACGAATCAAATTGAAAAGAATCGAATCGAATCGAATCGAAAAGAATCGAATCGAATCGAAAAGAATCGAATAGAAAAGAATCGTATCGAATCAAATCTAAAAGAATCGAATCGAATCGAATCAAAAAGAATCGAATCGAATTGATTCGCATCGAAAAGAATCGAATCGTATCGAATCGAAAAGAATCGAATCTATTCTAATCGAATGGAATTGAATCAAAAAGAATCGAATCGAATTGAAACGAAAAGAATCGAATAGATTCGAATTGAAACAAATCGAAAAAAACCAAAACGAATCAAATCACATCGAGTGGAAAAGAATCGAATCAAATAGAAAAGAATCGAATTGAATCGAACTGAATCGAAAAGAATCGAATAGATCAAATCAAAAAGAATCGAATCGATTCGAGATGAACCGAGTAGAATCGAGTCGAAGTGAAAAGAATTGAATCGAATCGAATCGAAAAGAATCTAATCGAAACGAAAAGAATCGAATCGAAGAGAATCTAATCGAAATGAAAAGAATCAAATCGAATCGAAAAGAATCGAATCGAAACGAAAACTGTCGAATCGAATCGAATCGAAAAGAATCGAGTTGAATAGAAAAGAATTGAATCGAATAAAATCGATAAGATTTGAATCAAATCCAATAGAATCGAAAAGATTCGAATCGAATTGAAAAGAAACGAACCGAAGTGAAAAGAATCGAATCGAATCGAAAGAATCAAATCGAAAAAAAAAATCGAATCGAGATTAAAAGAATCGAATCGAATCAAAGCATAAAGAATCGAATCTAATTGAATCGAAAGAATCGATTGAATCAAATAGAGAAGAATCTAATGGTAAGGAATCGAATCGAAAAGAATCCAATTGTATTGAATCGAATCGAAAAGAAATGAATTGAATAGATTATAAAAGAATCGAATCGAAAGGAATCGACTCGAAACGTAAAGAAAACGAATTGAATCGAAAAGCATTGAGTCGAATCAAATCGAAAAGAATCGAATCGTATCAAATTGAAAAGAATCGAATCGATCTGAAAAGAATTGAATCGAATTGAATCGAATCGAAAAGAATCAAATTGAAACGAAAAGAATCAAATCGAATAGCAAAGAATCGAATCGAAACGAATCGATTTGAAAAGAGCCGAATCGAATCGAATTGAATGAAATATTCGAATCGAATCGAAAAGAATCTAATCTAATGAAATCCAAAAGAATCAAATCGAAACAAATAGAATCAAACCGAATGGAATTGGATCGAAAAGAGTCGATTCGAATCAAATTGGAATGAAAAGAATTGAATCGAATCGAATAAAAAACAAGTGAATCGAATAGAATAGAAAAGAAGAGAATCGAAACGAAAAGAATCAAATTGAATCGAAAGGAATCGAATCGAAAAGAATCGAATCAAAGAGAAAAGACTCGAATCGAATGGAAAAGAATAGAATCAAAAAGAATCGAATTGAAACAAAAAGAATCGAATTGAATTGAATCGAAAAGAATCGAATGGAATCGAATCGAAAAGAATCGAATTGAATTAAATCGAAGAGAATCGAATCGAATTGAATTGAATCGAAGAGAATCGAATCGAATAGAAAAGAATCAAATCGAAATGAATCGATTTGAAACGAAAAGAATCGAATCGAATCAAATTGAATGAAAAGAATTGAATCGAATCAAAAAGAATTGAATCAAAAAGAATCAAACCGAAACAAAAAGAATCAAACCGAATTGAAAAGAATCTAACTGAATAGAATCGAAAAGAATCGACGTACTGAATCGAATCCAATCGAAAAAAATCTAATCGTATCAAATCGAATCGAAAAGAATTGAAATGAATAGAATAGAAAAGATTCGAATCAAATCAAAAACAATCAAATCGAGTAATATCGAATCGAAAAGAATCGAATCGAAAAGAATCGAATCGAATGGAAAAGAATTGAATTGAATCAAAAAGAATTGATTCAAATCAAAAAGAATCGAATCGATTCGAATCGAAAAGACTCGAATCGAAAAGAATCGAATCGAATCAAAAAGGATCGAATCGCAAAGAATCGAATCTAAAGAAAAGGAATCGAATCGAATCGAAACGAATAGAATCGAAAAGAATCGATTTGAATCGAAATGAAGAGAATCGTATCGAATCAAATCGAAAAAAATCAAATGGAATCGAATCGAATCGTATCGAAAAGAATCAAATCAAATGAAAAGAATCGAATCGAATAGAAAAGAATCGAATTGATTGGAATCGACTCGAAAACAATCTAATTGAATTGAAAGGAATCGAATCAAATTTAATGGAATCGACAAGAATCGTATCAAATCAAAAAGATCGAATCGAAATGAATCAATTCGAAAAGAATCAAATCGAATCGAATCGAAAAGAATCGAATCGAAAAGAATTGAATTGAAAAGAATCGAATTGAATCGAATTGAAAAGACTCGAATCGAATTAAAAGAATCGAATCGAATCGAAAAGAATCGAATCGAATCGGAAAGAATTGAATTGGAATGAATCGATTTGAATCGAATTGAAAAGAATCGAATCGAAAAAATCGAATCGAAAAGAACTGAGTTGAGTTGAATCGAATCGAAAAGATTCGAATCGAATCGTGTCGAATCAAAAAGATGGAATCGAAACGAATCGAATCGAATCGAATCGAAAAGAATCGAATAGATAGCAAAGAATCAAATCGAATAGAAAAGAATTTGAATCGAATTGAAACGATTCGAAAACATCGAAACTAATCGAATCATCGAATGGAAAAGAATCGAATCGAATCAAAAAGAATCGAAACGAACTGAATCGAAAGAATCGAATCGAACAGAATCGAAAAGAATTGAATCGTGATGTAACAAATCGAATCCAAATGATCGAATCAAGCCAAGTCGAAAAGAATTGAATCGAAAAGAATCGAATCAAAATGAAAAGAATCGAATAGAATCGAATTGAAAATAATCGAATTGAACCGAATCAAATAGAATAGAATCGAACAGAATTGAATCGAATGAAAAGAATCTTATCGAATCGATTCGAAAAGAATTGAATCGAATCGAATGGAGAAGAATCAAATCAAATGGAATCGAAAAGAATCGAATCAAAGAGAATCTAATCGAAACGAAAAGAATCAATCGAATCGAAAAGAATCGAATCGAAACGAAAAGTGTCGAATCGAATCGAATCGAAAAGAATCGAATCGAACCGAAAAGAATCAAATCGCATCGAAAAGAATCGAATTGAATTGAATCGTAATGAAAAGAATCGAATCGAATCGAAAACAATTGAATCGAATGCAATCAAATCGAAAAGAATCGAATCGAATTGAAAAGAATCAAATCGAATTGATTGAATCGAAAAGAATCGAATCGAATCGCATCGAATCGAAAATAATAGAATTGAATAAAAATAATCGAATCGAATTGAGAATAATTGGAATTGAATTGAATCGATAATCGAATCGAATCAAATCGAGTCGAATCGAAACTAATCGAATCGAATCAAATCGATTCGAAAAAATCGAATCAGATTGCAACGAATCGAATCATATTGAATTGATTTGAATTGAAATGAATCGAATCTAATCAAATCAAAAAGAATCGAATCCAAAGAATCGAATTGTAGAAAATCAAATCAAAACAAAAAGATTCAAATCGAAACGAATCAAATTGAAAAGAATCGAATCGAATCGAATCGAAAAGAATCGAATCGAATCGAAAAGAATCGAATAGAAAAGAATCGTATCGAATCAAATCTAAAAGAATCGAATCGAATCGAATCAAAAAGAATCGAATCGAATTGATTCGCATCGAAAAGAATCGAATCGTATCGAATCGAAAAGAATCGAATCTATTCTAATCGAATGGAATTGAATCAAAAAGAATCGAATCGAATTGAAACGAAAAGAATCGAATAGATTCGAATTGAAACAAATCGAAAAAAACCAAAACGAATCAAATCACATCGAGTGGAAAAGAATCGAATCAAATAGAAAAGAATCGAATTGAATCGAACTGAATCGAAAAGAATCGAATAGATCAAATCAAAAAGAATCGAATCGATTCGAGATGAACCGAGTAGAATCGAGTCGAAGTGAAAAGAATTGAATCGAATCGAATCGAAAAGAATCTAATCGAAACGAAAAGAATCGAATCGAAGAGAATCTAATCGAAATGAAAAGAATCAAATCGAATCGAAAAGAATCGAATCGAAACGAAAACTGTCGAATCGAATCGAATCGAAAAGAATCGAGTTGAATAGAAAAGAATTGAATCGAATAAAATCGATAAGATTTGAATCAAATCCAATAGAATCGAAAAGATTCGAATCGAATTGAAAAGAAACGAACCGAAGTGAAAAGAATCGAATCGAATCGAAAGAATCAAATCGAAAAAAAAATCGAATCGAGATTAAAAGAATCGAATCGAATCAAAGCATAAAGAATCGAATCTAATTGAATCGAAAGAATCGATTGAATCAAATAGAGAAGAATCTAATGGTAAGGAATCGAATCGAAAAGAATCCAATTGTATTGAATCGAATCGAAAAGAAATGAATTGAATAGATTATAAAAGAATCGAATCGAAAGGAATCGACTCGAAACGTAAAGAAAACGAATTGAATCGAAAAGCATTGAGTCGAATCAAATCGAAAAGAATCGAATCGTATCAAATTGAAAAGAATCGAATCGATCTGAAAAGAATTGAATCGAATTGAATCGAATCGAAAAGAATCAAATTGAAACGAAAAGAATCAAATCGAATAGCAAAGAATCGAATCGAAACGAATCGATTTGAAAAGAGCCGAATCGAATCGAATTGAATGAAATATTCGAATCGAATCGAAAAGAATCTAATCTAATGAAATCCAAAAGAATCAAATCGAAACAAATAGAATCAAACCGAATGGAATTGGATCGAAAAGAGTCGATTCGAATCAAATTGGAATGAAAAGAATTGAATCGAATCGAATAAAAAACAAGTGAATCGAATAGAATAGAAAAGAAGAGAATCGAAACGAAAAGAATCAAATTGAATCGAAAGGAATCGAATCGAAAAGAATCGAATCAAAGAGAAAAGACTCGAATCGAATGGAAAAGAATAGAATCAAACAGAATCGAATTGAAACAAAAAGAATCGAATTGAATTGAATCGAAAAGAATCGAATGGAATCGAATCGAAAAGAATCGAATTGAATTAAATCGAAGAGAATCGAATCGAATTGAATTGAATCGAAGAGAATCGAATCGAATAGAAAAGAATCAAATCGAAATGAATCGATTTGAAACGAAAAGAATCGAATCGAATCAAATTGAATGAAAAGAATTGAATCGAATCAAAAAGAATTGAATCAAAAAGAATCAAACCGAAACAAAAAGAATCAAACCGAATTGAAAAGAATCTAACTGAATAGAATCGAAAAGAATCGACGTACTGAATCGAATCCAATCGAAAAAAATCTAATCGTATCAAATCGAATCGAAAAGAATTGAAATGAATAGAATAGAAAAGATTCGAATCAAATCAAAAACAATCAAATCGAGTAATATCGAATCGAAAAGAATCGAATCGAAAAGAATCGAATCGAATGGAAAAGAATTGAATTGAATCAAAAAGAATTGATTCAAATCAAAAAGAATCGAATCGATTCGAATCGAAAAGACTCGAATCGAAAAGAATCGAATCGAATCAAAAAGGATCGAATCGCAAAGAATCGAATCTAAAGAAAAGGAATCGAATCGAATCGAAACGAATAGAATCGAAAAGAATCGATTTGAATCGAAATGAAGAGAATCGTATCGAATCAAATCGAAAAAAATCAAATGGAATCGAATCGAATCGTATCGAAAAGAATCAAATCAAATGAAAAGAATCGAATCGAATAGAAAAGAATCGAATTGATTGGAATCGACTCGAAAACAATCTAATTGAATTGAAAGGAATCGAATCAAATTTAATGGAATCGACAAGAATCGTATCAAATCAAAAAGATCGAATCGAAATGAATCAATTCGAAAAGAATCAAATCGAATCGAATCGAAAAGAATCGAATCGAAAAGAATTGAATTGAAAAGAATCGAATTGAATCGAATTGAAAAGACTCGAATCGAATTAAAAGAATCGAATCGAATCGAAAAGAATCGAATCGAATCGGAAAGAATTGAATTGGAATGAATCGATTTGAATCGAATTGAAAAGAATCGAATCGAAAAAATCGAATCGAAAAGAACTGAGTTGAGTTGAATCGAATCGAAAAGATTCGAATCGAATCGTGTCGAATCAAAAAGATGGAATCGAAACGAATCGAATCGAATCGAATCGAAAAGAATCGAATAGATAGCAAAGAATCAAATCGAATAGAAAAGAATTTGAATCGAATTGAAACGATTCGAAAACATCGAAACTAATCGAATCATCGAATGGAAAAGAATCGAATCGAATCAAAAAGAATCGAAACGAACTGAATCGAAAGAATCGAATCGAACAGAATCGAAAAGAATTGAATCGTGATGTAACAAATCGAATCCAAATGATCGAATCAAGCCAAGTCGAAAAGAATTGAATCGAAAAGAATCGAATCAAAATGAAAAGAATCGAATAGAATCGAATTGAAAATAATCGAATTGAACCGAATCAAATAGAATAGAATCGAACAGAATTGAATCGAATGAAAAGAATCTTATCGAATCGATTCGAAAAGAATTGAATCGAATCGAATGGAGAAGAATCAAATCAAATGGAATCGAAAAGAATCGAATCAAAGAGAATCTAATCGAAACGAAAAGAATCAATCGAATCGAAAAGAATCGAATCGAAACGAAAAGTGTCGAATCGAATCGAATCGAAAAGAATCGAATCGAACCGAAAAGAATCAAATCGCATCGAAAAGAATCGAATTGAATTGAATCGTAATGAAAAGAATCGAATCGAATCGAAAACAATTGAATCGAATGCAATCAAATCGAAAAGAATCGAATCGAATTGAAAAGAATCAAATCGAATTGATTGAATCGAAAAGAATCGAATCGAATCGCATCGAATCGAAAATAATAGAATTGAATAAAAATAATCGAATCGAATTGAGAATAATTGGAATTGAATTGAATCGATAATCGAATCGAATCAAATCGAGTCGAATCGAAACTAATCGAATCGAATCAAATCGATTCGAAAAAATCGAATCAGATTGCAACGAATCGAATCATATTGAATTGATTTGAATTGAAATGAATCGAATCTAATCAAATCAAAAAGAATCGAATCCAAAGAATCGAATTGTAGAAAATCAAATCAAAACAAAAAGATTCAAATCGAAACGAATCAAATTGAAAAGAATCGAATCGAATCGAATCGAAAAGAATCGAATCGAATCGAAAAGAATCGAATAGAAAAGAATCGTATCGAATCAAATCTAAAAGAATCGAATCGAATCGAATCAAAAAGAATCGAATCGAATTGATTCGCATCGAAAAGAATCGAATCGTATCGAATCGAAAAGAATCGAATCTATTCTAATCGAATGGAATTGAATCAAAAAGAATCGAATCGAATTGAAACGAAAAGAATCGAATAGATTCGAATTGAAACAAATCGAAAAAAAACCAAAACGAATCAAATCACATCGAGTGGAAAAGAATCGAATCAAATAGAAAAGAATCGAATTGAATCGAACTGAATCGAAAAGAATCGAATAGATCAAATCAAAAAGAATCGAATCGATTCGAGATGAACCGAGTAGAATCGAGTCGAAGTGAAAAGAATTGAATCGAATCGAATCGAAAAGAATCTAATCGAAACGAAAAGAATCGAATCGAAGAGAATCTAATCGAAATGAAAAGAATCAAATCGAATCGAAAAGAATCGAATCGAAACGAAAACTGTCGAATCGAATCGAATCGAAAAGAATCGAGTTGAATAGAAAGAATTGAATCGAATAAAATCGATAAGATTTGAATCAAATCCAATAGAATCGAAAAGATTCGAATCGAATTGAAAAGAAACGAACCGAAGTGAAAAGAATCGAATCGAATCGAAAGAATCAAATCGAAAAAAAAAATCGAATCGAAATTAAAAGAATCGAATCGAATCAAAGCATAAAGAATCGAATCTAATTGAATCGAAAGAATCGATTGAATCAAATAGAGAAGAATCTAATGGTAAGGAATCGAATCGAAAAGAATCCAATTGTATTGAATCGAATCGAAAAGAAATGAATTGAATAGATTATAAAAGAATCGAATCGAAAGGAATCGACTCGAAACGTAAAGAAAACGAATTGAATCGAAAAGCATTGAGTCGAATCAAATCGAAAAGAATCGAATCGTATCAAATTGAAAAGAATCGAATCGATCTGAAAAGAATTGAATCGAATTGAATCGAATCGAAAAGAATCAAATTGAAACGAAAAGAATCAAATCGAATAGCAAAGAATCGAATCGAAACGAATCGATTTGAAAAGAGCCGAATCGAATCGAATTGAATGAAATATTCGAATCGAATCGAAAAGAATCTAATCTAATGAAATCCAAAAGAATCAAATCGAAACAAATAGAATCAAACCGAATGGAATTGAATCGAAAAGAGTCGATTCGAATCAAATTGGAATGAAAAGAATTGAATCGAATCGAATAAAAAACAAGTGAATCGAATAGAATAGAAAAGAAGAGAATCGAAACGAAAAGAATCAAATTGAATCGAAAGGAATCGAATCGAAAAGAATCGAATCAAAGAGAAAAGACTCGAATCGAATGGAAAAGAATAGAATCAAACAGAATCGAATTGAAACAAAAAGAATCGAATTGAATTGAATCGAAAAGAATCGAATGGAATCGAATCGAAAAGAATCGAATTGAATTAAATCGAAGAGAATCGAATCGAATTGAATTGAATCGAAGAGAATCGAATCGAATAGAAAAGAATCAAATCGAAATGAATCGATTTGAAACGAAAAGAATCGAATCGAATCAAATTGAATGAAAAGAATTGAATCGAATCAAAAAGAATTGAATCAAAAAGAATCAAACCGAAACAAAAAGAATCAAACCGAATTGAAAAGAATCTAACTGAATAGAATCGAAAAGAATCGACGTACTGAATCGAATCCAATCGAAAAAAATCTAATCGTATCAAATCGAATCGAAAAGAATTGAAATGAATAGAATAGAAAAGATTCGAATCAAATCAAAAACAATCAAATCGAGTAATATCGAATCGAAAAGAATCGAATCGAAAAGAATCGAATCGAATGGAAAAGAATTGAATTGAATCAAAAAGAATTGATTCAAATCAAAAAGAATCGAATCGATTCGAATCGAAAAGACTCGAATCGAAAGAATCGAAAAGAATCGAATCGAATCAAAAAGGATCGAATCGCAAAGAATCGAATCTAAAGAAAAGGAATCGAATCGAATCGAAACGAATAGAATCGAAAAGAATCGATTTGAATCGAAATGAAGAGAATCGTATCGAATCAAATCGAAAAAAAATCAAATGGAATCGAATCGAATCGTATCGAAAAGAATCAAATCAAATGAAAAGAATCGAATCGAATAGAAAAGAATCGAATTGATTGGAATCGACTCGAAAACAATCTAATTGAATTGAAAGGAATCGAATCAAATTTAATGGAATCGACAAGAATCGTATCAAATCAAAAAGATCGAATCGAAATGAATCAATTCGAAAAGAATCAAATCGAATCGAATCGAAAAGAATCGAATCGAAAAGAATTGAATTGAAAAGAATCGAATTGAATCGAATTGAAAAGACTCGAATCGAATTAAAAGAATCGAATCGAATCGAAAAGAATCGAATCGAATCGGAAAGAATTGAATTGGAATGAATCGATTTGAATCGAATTGAAAAGAATCGAATCGAAAAAATCGAATCGAAAAGAACTGAGTTGAGTTGAATCGAATCGAAAAGATTCGAATCGAATCGTGTCGAATCAAAAAGATGGAATCGAAACGAATCGAATCGAATCGAAAAGAATCGAATAGATAGCAAAGAATCAAATCGAATAGAAAAGAATTTGAATCGAATTGAAACGATTCGAAAACATCGAAACTAATCGAATCATCGAATGGAAAAGAATCGAATCGAATCAAAAAGAATCGAAACGAACTGAATCGAAAGAATCGAATCGAACAGAATCGAAAAGAATTGAATCGTGATGTAACAAATCGAATCCAAATGATCGAATCAAGCCAAGTCGAAAAGAATTGAATCGAAAAGAATCGAATCAAAATGAAAAGAATCGAATAGAATCGAATTGAAAATAATCGAATTGAACCGAATCAAATAGAATAGAATCGAACAGAATTGAATCGAATGAAAAGAATCTTATCGAATCGATTCGAAAAGAATTGAATCGAATCGAATGGAGAAGAATCAAATCAAATGGAATCGAAAAGAATCGAATCAAAGAGAATCTAATCGAAACGAAAAGAATCAATCGAATCGAAAAGAATCGAATCGAAACGAAAAGTGTCGAATCGAATCGAATCGAAAAGAATCGAATCGAACCGAAAAGAATCAAATCGAATCGAAAAGAATCGAATTGAATTGAATCGTAATGAAAAGAATCGAATCGAATCGAAAACAATTGAATCGAATGCAATCAAATCGAAAAGAATCGAATCGAATTGAAAAGAATCAAATCGAATTGATTGAATCGAAAAGAATCGAATCGAATCGCATCGAATCGAAAATAATAGAATTGAATAAAAATAATCGAATCGAATTGAGAATAATTGGAATTGAATTGAATCGATAATCGAATCGAATCAAATCGAGTCGAATCGAAACTAATCGAATCGAATCAAATCGATTCGAAAAAATCGAATCAGATTGCAACGAATCGAATCATATTGAATTGATTTGAATTGAAATGAATCGAATCTAATCAAATCAAAAAGAATCGAATCCAAAGAATCGAATTGTAGAAAATCAAATCAAAACAAAAAGATTCAAATCGAAACGAATCAAATTGAAAAGAATCGAATCGAATCGAATCGAAAAGAATCGAATCGAATCGAAAAGAATCGAATAGAAAAGAATCGTATCGAATCAAATCTAAAAGAATCGAATCGAATCGAATCAAAAAGAATCGAATCGAATTGATTCGCATCGAAAAGAATCGAATCGTATCGAATCGAAAAGAATCGAATCTATTCTAATCGAATGGAATTGAATCAAAAAGAATCGAATCGAATTGAAACGAAAAGAATCGAATAGATTCGAATTGAAACAAATCGAAAAAAACCAAAACGAATCAAATCACATCGAGTGGAAAAGAATCGAATCAAATAGAAAAGAATCGAATTGAATCGAACTGAATCGAAAAGAATCGAATAGATCAAATCAAAAAGAATCGAATCGATTCGAGATGAACCGAGTAGAATCGAGTCGAAGTGAAAAGAATTGAATCGAATCGAATCGAAAAGAATCTAATCGAAACGAAAAGAATCGAATCGAAGAGAATCTAATCGAAATGAAAAGAATCAAATCGAATCGAAAAGAATCGAATCGAAACGAAAACTGTCGAATCGAATCGAATCGAAAAGAATCGAGTTGAATAGAAAAGAATTGAATCGAATAAAATCGATAAGATTTGAATCAAATCCAATAGAATCGAAAAGATTCGAATCGAATTGAAAAGAAACGAACCGAAGTGAAAAGAATCGAATCGAATCGAAAGAATCAAATCGAAAAAAAAATCGAATCGAGATTAAAAGAATCGAATCGAATCAAAGCATAAAGAATCGAATCTAATTGAATCGAAAGAATCGATTGAATCAAATAGAGAAGAATCTAATGGTAAGGAATCGAATCGAAAAGAATCCAATTGTATTGAATCGAATCGAAAAGAAATGAATTGAATAGATTATAAAAGAATCGAATCGAAAGGAATCGACTCGAAACGTAAAGAAAACGAATTGAATCGAAAAGCATTGAGTCGAATCAAATCGAAAAGAATCGAATCGTATCAAATTGAAAAGAATCGAATCGATCTGAAAAGAATTGAATCGAATTGAATCGAATCGAAAAGAATCAAATTGAAACGAAAAGAATCAAATCGAATAGCAAAGAATCGAATCGAAACGAATCGATTTGAAAAGAGCCGAATCGAATCGAATTGAATGAAATATTCGAATCGAATCGAAAAGAATCTAATCTAATGAAATCCAAAAGAATCAAATCGAAACAAATAGAATCAAACCGAATGGAATTGAATCGAAAAGAGTCGATTCGAATCAAATTGGAATGAAAAGAATTGAATCGAATCGAATAAAAAAACAAGTGAATCGAATAGAATAGAAAAGAAGAGAATCGAAACGAAAAGAATCAAATTGAATCGAAAGGAATCGAATCGAAAAGAATCGAATCAAAGAGAAAAGACTCGAATCGAATGGAAAAGAATAGAATCAAACAGAATCGAATTGAAACAAAAAGAATCGAATTGAATTGAATCGAAAAGAATCGAATGGAATCGAATCGAAAAGAATCGAATTGAATTAAATCGAAGAGAATCGAATCGAATTGAATTGAATCGAAGAGAATCGAATCGATAGAAAAGAATCAAATCGAAATGAATCGATTTGAAACGAAAAGAATCGAATCGAATCAAATTGAATGAAAAGAATTGAATCGAATCAAAAAGAATTGAATCAAAAAGAATCAAACCGAAACAAAAAGAATCAAACCGAATTGAAAAGAATCTAACTGAATAGAATCGAAAAGAATCGACGTACTGAATCGAATCCAATCGAAAAAAATCTAATCGTATCAAATCGAATCGAAAAGAATTGAAATGAATAGAATAGAAAAGATTCGAATCAAATCAAAAACAATCAAATCGAGTAATATCGAATCGAAAAGAATCGAATCGAAAAGAATCGAATCGAATGGAAAAGAATTGAATTGAATCAAAAAGAATTGATTCAAATCAAAAGAATCGAATCGATTCGAATCGAAAAGACTCGAATCGAAAAAGAATCGAATCGAATCAAAAAGGATCGAATCGCAAAGAATCGAATCTAAAGAAAAGGAATCGAATCGAATCGAAACGAATAGAATCGAAAGAATCGATTTGAATCGAAATGAAGAGAATCGTATCGAATCAAATCGAAAAAAATCAAATGGAATCGAATCGAATCGTATCGAAAAGAATCAAATCAAATGAAAGAATCGAATCGAATAGAAAAGAATCGAATTGATTGGAATCGACTCGAAAAACAATCTAATTGAATTGAAAGGAATCGAATCAAATTTAATGGAATCGACAAGAATCGTATCAAATCAAAAAGATCGAATCGAAATGAATCAATTCGAAAAGAATCAAATCGAATCGAATCGAAAAGAATCGAATCGAAAAGAATTGAATTGAAAAGAATCGAATTGAATCGAATTGAAAAGACTCGAATCGAATTAAAAGAATCGAATCGAATCGAAAAGAATCGAATCGAATCGGAAAGAATTGAATTGGAATGAATCGATTTGAATCGAATTGAAAAGAATCGAATCGAAAAAATCGAATCGAAAAGAACTGAGTTGAGTTGAATCGAATCGAAAAGATTCGAATCGAATCGTGTCGAATCAAAAAGATGGAATCGAAACGAATCGAATCGAATCGAATCGAAAAGAATCGAATAGATAGCAAAGAATCAAATCGAATAGAAAAGAATTTGAATCGAATTGAAACGATTCGAAAACATCGAAACTAATCGAATCATCGAATGGAAAAGAATCGAATCGAATCAAAAGAATCGAAACGAACTGAATCGAAAGAATCGAATCGAACAGAATCGAAAAGAATTGAATCGTGATGTAACAAATCGAATCCAAATGATCGAATCAAGCCAAGTCGAAAAGAATTGAATCGAAAAGAATCGAATCAAAATGAAAAGAATCGAATAGAATCGAATTGAAAATAATCGAATTGAACCGAATCAAATAGAATAGAATCGAACAGAATTGAATCGAATGAAAAGAATCTTATCGAATCGATTCGAAAGAATTGAATCGAATCGAATGGAGAAGAATCAAATCAAATGGAATCGAAAAGAATCGAATCAAAGAGAATCTAATCGAAACGAAAAGAATCAATCGAATCGAAAAGAATCGAATCGAAACGAAAAGTGTCGAATCGAATCGAATCGAAAAGAATCGAATCGAACCGAAAAGAATCAAATCGCATCGAAAAGAATCGAATTGAATTGAATCGTAATGAAAAGAATCGAATCGAATCGAAAACAATTGAATCGAATGCAATCAAATCGAAAAGAATCGAATCGAATTGAAAAGAATCAAATCGAATTGATTGAATCGAAAAGAATCGAATCGAATCGCATCGAATCGAAAATAATAGAATTGAATAAAAATAATCGAATCGAATTGAGAATAATTGGAATTGAATTGAATCGATAATCGAATCGAATCAATCGAGTCGAATCGAAACTAATCGAATCGAATCAAATCGATTCGAAAAAATCGAATCAGATTGCAAACGAATCGAATCATATTGAATTGATTTGAATTGAAATGAATCGAATCTAATCAAATCAAAAAGAATCGAATCCAAAGAATCGAATTGTAGAAAATCAAATCAAAACAAAAAGATTCAAATCGAAACGAATCAAATTGAAAAGAATCGAATCGAATCGAATCGAAAAGAATCGAATCGAATCGAAAGAATCGAATAGAAAAGAATCGTATCGAATCAAATCTAAAGAATCGAATCGAATCGAATCAAAAAGAATCGAATCGAATTGATTCGCATCGAAAAGAATCGAATCGTATCGAATCGAAAAGAATCGAATCTATTCTAATCGAATGGAATTGAATCAAAAAGAATCGAATCGAATTGAAACGAAAAGAATCGAATAGATTCGAATTGAAACAAATCGAAAAAAACCAAAACGAATCAAATCACATCGAGTGGAAAAGAATCGAATCAAATAGAAAAGAATCGAATTGAATCGAACTGAATCGAAAAGAATCGAATAGATCAAATCAAAAAGAATCGAATCGATTCGAGATGAACCGAGTAGAATCGAGTCGAAGTGAAAGAATTGAATCGAATCGAATCGAAAAGAATCTAATCGAAACGAAAAGAATCGAATCGAAGAGAATCTAATCGAAATGAAAAGAATCAAATCGAATCGAAAAGAATCGAATCGAACGAAAACTGTCGAATCGAATCGAATCGAAAAGAATCGAGTTGAATAGAAAGAATTGAATCGAATAAAATCGATAAGATTTGAATCAAATCCAATAGAATCGAAAAGATTCGAATCGAATTGAAAAGAAACGAACCGAAGTGAAAAGAATCGAATCGAATCGAAAGAATCAAATCGAAAAAAAAATCGAATCGAGATTAAAAGAATCGAATCGAATCAAAGCATAAAGAATCGAATCTAATTGAATCGAAAGATCGATTGAATCAAATAGAGAAGAATCTAATGGTAAGGAATCGAATCGAAAAGAATCCAATTGTATTGAATCGAATCGAAAAGAAATGAATTGAATAGATTATAAAGAATCGAATCGAAAGGAATCGACTCGAAACGTAAAGAAAACGAATTGAATCGAAAAGCATTGAGTCGAATCAAATCGAAAAGAATCGAATCGTATCAAATTGAAAAGAATCGAATCGATCTGAAAAGAATTGAATCGAATTGAATCGAATCGAAAAGAATCAAATTGAAACGAAAAGAATCAAATCGAATAGCAAAGAATCGAATCGAAACGAATCGATTTGAAAAGAGCCGAATCGAATCGAATTGAATGAAATATTCGAATCGAATCGAAAAGAATCTAATCTAATGAAATCCAAAAGAATCAAATCGAAACAAATAGAATCAAACCGAATGGAATTGAATCGAAAAGAGTCGATTCGAATCAAATTGGAATGAAAAGAATTGAATCGAATCGAATAAAAAACAAGTGAATCGAATAGAATAGAAAAGAAGAGAATCGAAACGAAAAGAATCAAATTGAATCGAAAGGAATCGAATCGAAAAGAATCGAATCAAAGAGAAAAGACTCGAATCGAATGGAAAGAATAGAATCAAACAGAATCGAATTGAAACAAAAAGAATCGAATTGAATTGAATCGAAAAGAATCGAATGGAATCGAATCGAAAAGAATCGAATTGAATTAAATCGAAGAGAATCGAATCGAATTGAATTGAATCGAAGAGAATCGAATCGAATAGAAAAGAATCAAATCGAAATGAATCGATTTGAAACGAAAAGAATCGAATCAAATTGAATGAAAAGAATTGAATCGAATCAAAAAGAATTGAATCAAAAAGAATCAAACCGAAACAAAAAGAATCAAACCGAATTGAAAAGAATCTAACTGAATAGAATCGAAAAGAATCGACGTACTGAATCGAATCCAATCGAAAAAATCTAATCGTATCAAATCGAATCGAAAAGAATTGAAATGAATAGAATAGAAAAGATTCGAATCAAATCAAAAACAATCAAATCGAGTAATATCGAATCGAAAAGAATCGAATCGAAAAGAATCGAATCGAATGGAAAAGAATTGAATTGAATCAAAAAGAATTGATTCAAATCAAAAAGAATCGAATCGATTCGAATCGAAAAGACTCGAATCGAAAAGAATCGAATCGAATCAAAAAGGATCGAATCGCAAAGAATCGAATCTAAAGAAAAGGAATCGAATCGAATCGAAACGAATAGAATCGAAAAGAATCGATTTGAATCGAAATGAAGAGAATCGTATCGAATCAAATCGAAAAAAATCAAATGGAATCGAATCGAATCGTATCGAAAAGAATCAAATCAAATGAAAAGAATCGAATCGAATAGAAAAGAATCGAATTGATTGGAATCGACTCGAAAACAATCTAATTGAATTGAAAGGAATCGAATCAAATTTAATGGAATCGACAAGAATCGTATCAAATCAAAAGATCGAATCGAAATGAATCAATTCGAAAAGAATCAAATCGAATCGAATCGAAAAGAATCGAATCGAAAAGAATTGAATTGAAAAGAATCGAATTGAATCGAATTGAAAGACTCGAATCGAATTAAAAGAATCGAATCGAATCGAAAAGAATCGAATCGAATCGGAAAGAATTGAATTGGAATGAATCGATTTTGAATCGAATTGAAAAGAATCGAATCGAAAAAATCGAATCGAAAAGAACTGAGTTGAGTTGAATCGAATCGAAAAGATTCGAATCGAATCGTGTCGAATCAAAAAGATGGAATCGAAACGAATCGAATCGAATCGAATCGAAAAGAATCGAATAGATAGCAAAGAATCAAATCGAATAGAAAAGAATTTGAATCGAATTGAAACGATTCGAAAACATCGAAACTAATCGAATCATCGAATGGAAAAGAATCGAATCGAATCAAAAAGAATCGAAACGAACTGAATCGAAAGAATCGAATCGAACAGAATCGAAAAGAATTGAATCGTGATGTAACAAATCGAATCCAAATGATCGAATCAAGCCAAGTCGAAAAAGAATTGAATCGAAAGAATCGAATCAAAATGAAAAGAATCGAATAGAATCGAATTGAAAATAATCGAATTGAACCGAATCAAATAGAATAGAATCGAACAGAATTGAATCGAATGAAAAGAATCTTATCGAATCGATTCGAAAAGAATTGAATCGAATCGAATGGAGAAGAATCAAATCAAATGGAATCGAAAAGAATCGAATCAAAGAGAATCTAATCGAAACGAAAAGAATCAATCGAATCGAAAAGAATCGAATCGAAACGAAAAGTGTCGAATCGAATCGAATCGAAAAGAATCGAATCGAACCGAAAAGAATCAAATCGCATCGAAAAGAATCGAATTGAATTGAATCGTAATGAAAAGAATCGAATCGAATCGAAAACAATTGAATCGAATGCAATCAAATCGAAAAGAATCGAATCGAATTGAAAAGAATCAAATCGAATTGATTGAATCGAAAAGAATCGAATCGAATCGCATCGAATCGAAAATAATAGAATTGAATAAAAATAATCGAATCGAATTGAGAATAATTGGAATTGAATTGAATCGATAATCGAATCGAATCAAATCGAGTCGAATCGAAACTAATCGAATCGAATCAAATCGATTCGAAAAAATCGAATCAGATTGCAACGAATCGAATCATATTGAATTGATTTGAATTGAAATGAATCGAATCTAATCAAATCAAAAAGAATCGAATCCAAAGAATCGAATTGTAGAAAATCAAATCAAAACAAAAAGATTCAAATCGAAACGAATCAAATTGAAAAGAATCGAATCGAATCGAATCGAAAGAATCGATCGAATCGAAAGAATCGAATAGAAAAGAATCGTATCGAATCAAATCTAAAAGAATCGAATCGAATCGAATCAAAAAGAATCGAATCGAATTGATTCGCATCGAAAAGAATCGAATCGTATCGAATCGAAAAGAATCGAATCTATTCTAATCGAATGGAATTGAATCAAAAAGAATCGAATCGAATTGAAACGAAAAGAATCGAATAGATTCGAATTTGAAACAAATCGAAAAAAAACCAAAACGAATCAAATCACATCGAGTGGAAAAGAATCGAATCAAATAGAAAAGAATCGAATTGAATCGAACTGAATCGAAAAGAATCGAATAGATCAAATCAAAAAGAATCGAATCGATTCGAGATGAACCGAGTAGTAGAATCGAGTCGAAGTGAAAAGAATTGAATCGAATCGAATCGAAAAGAATCTAATCGAAACGAAAAGAATCGAATCGAAGAGAATCTAATCGAAATGAAAAGAATCAAATCGAATCGAAAAGAATCGAATCGAAACGAAAACTGTCGAATCGAATCGAATCGAAAAGAATCGAGTTGAATAGAAAAGAATTGAATCGAATAAAATCGATAAGATTTGAATCAAATCCAATAGAATCGAAAAGATTCGAATCGAATTGAAAAGAAACGAACCGAAGTGAAAAGAATCGAATCGAATCGAAAGAATCAAATCGAAAAAAAAATCGAATCGAGATTAAAAGAATCGAATCGAATCAAAGCATAAAGAATCGAATCTAATTGAATCGAAAGAATCGATTGAATCAAATAGAGAAGAATCTAATGGTAAGGAATCGAATCGAAAAGAATCCAATTGTATTGAATCGAATCGAAAAAGAAATGAATTGAATAGATTATAAAAGAATCGAATCGAAAGGAATCGACTCGAAACGTAAAGAAAACGAATTGAATCGAAAAGCATTGAGTCGAATCAAATCGAAAAGAATCGAATCGTATCAAATTGAAAAGAATCGAATCGATCTGAAAAGAATTGAATCGAATTGAATCGAATCGAAAAGAATCAAATTGAAACGAAAAGAATCAAATCGAATAGCAAAGAATCGAATCGAAACGAATCGATTTGAAAAGAGCCGAATCGAATCGAATTGAATGAAATATTCGAATCGAATCGAAAAGAATCTAATCTAATGAAATCCAAAAGAATCAAATCGAAAACAAATAGAATCAAACCGAATGGAATTGAATCGAAAAGAGTCGATTCGAATCAAATTGGAATGAAAAGAATTGAATCGAATCGAATAAAAAACAAGTGAATCGAATAGAATAGAAAAGAAGAGAATCGAAACGAAAAGAATCAAATTGAATCGAAAGGAATCGAATCGAAAAGAATCGAATCAAAGAGAAAAGACTCGAATCGAATGGAAAAGAATAGAATCAAACAGAATCGAATTGAAACAAAAGAATCGAATGAATTGAATCGAAAAGAATCGAATGGAATCGAATCGAAAGAATCGAATTGAATTAAATCGAAGAGAATCGAATCGAATTGAATTGAATCGAAGAGAATCGAATCGAATAGAAAAGAATCAAATCGAAATGAATCGATTTGAAACGAAAAGAATCGAATCGAATCAAATTGAATGAAAAGAATTGAATCGAATCAAAAGAATTGAATCAAAAAGAATCAAACCGAACAAAAAGAATCAAACCGAATTGAAAAGAATCTAACTGAATAGAATCGAAAAGAATCGACGTACTGAATCGAATCCAATCGAAAAAAATCTAATCGTATCAAATCGAATCGAAAAGAATTGAAATGAATAGAATAGAAAAGATTCGAATCAAATCAAAAACAATCAAATCGAGTAATATCGAATCGAAAAGAATCGAATCGAAAATGAATCGAATCGAATGGAAAGAATTGAATTGAATCAAAAAGAATTGATTCAAATCAAAAAGAATCGAATCGATTCGAATCGAAAAGACTCGAATCGAAAAGAATCGAATCGAATCAAAAAGGATCGAATCGCAAAGAATCGAATCTAAGAAAAGGAATCGAATCGAATCGAAACGAATAGAATCGAAAGAAAAAGAATCGATTTGAATCGAAATGAAGAGAATCGTATCGAATCAAATCGAAAAAAAAATCAAATGGAATCGAATCGAATCGTATCGAAAAGAATCAAATCAAATGAAAAGAATCGAATCGAATAGAAAAGAATCGAATTGATTGGAATCGACTCGAAAACAATCTAATTGAATTGAAAGGAATCGAATCAAATTTAATGGAATCGACAAAGAATCGTATCAAATCAAAAGATCGAATCGAAATGAATCAATTCGAAAGAATCAAATCGAATCGAATCGAAAAGAATCGAATCGAAAAGAATTGAATTGAAAAGAATCGAATTGAATCGAATTGAAAAGACTCGAATCGAATTAAAAGAATCGAATCGAATCGAAAAGAATCGAATCGAATCGGAAAGAATTGAATTGGAATGAATCGATTTGAATCGAATTGAAAAGAACGAATCGAAAAAAATCGAATCGAAAAGAACTGAGTTGAGTTGAATCGAATCGAAAAGATTCGAATCGAATCGTGTCGAATCAAAAAGATGGAATCGAAACGAATCGAATCGAATCGAATCGAAAAGAATCGAATAGATAGCAAAGAATCAAATCGAATAGAAAAGAATTTGAATCGAATTGAAACGATTCTGAAAACATCGAAACTCATCGAATCATCGAATGGAAAAGAATCGAATCGAATCAAAAAGAATCGAAACGAACTGAATCGAAAGAATCGAATCGAACAGAATCGAAAAGAATTGAATCGTGATGTAACAAATCGAATCCAAATGATCGAATCAAGCCAAGTCGAAAGAAATACGAATTGAATCGAAAAGAATCGAATCAAATGAAAAGAATCGAATAGAATCGAATTGAAAATAATCGAATTGAACCGAATCAAATAGAATAGAATCGAACAGAATTGACTCGACATGAAAAGAATCTTATCGAATCGATTCGAAAAGAATTGAATCGAATCGAATGGAGAAGAATCAAATCAAATGGAATCGAAAAGAATCGAATCAAAGAGAATCTAATCGAAACGAAAAGAATCAATCGAATCGAAAAGAATCGAATCGAAACGAAAAGTGTCGACTCGAATCGAATCGAAAAGAATCGAATCGAACCGAAAAGAATCAAATCGAATCGAAAAGAATCGAATTGAATTGAATCGTAATGAAAAGAATCGAATCGAATCGAAAACAATTGAATCGAATGCAATCAAATCGAAAAGAATCGAATCGAATTGAAAAGAATCAAATCGAATTGATTGAATCGAAAAGAATCGAATCGAATCGAATCGCATCGAATCGAAAATAATAGAATTGAATAAAAATAATCGAATCGAATTGAGAATAATTGGAATTGAATTGAATCGATAATCGAATCGAAACTAATCGAATCGAATCAAATCGATTCGAAAAAATCGAATCAGATTGCAACGAATCGAATCATATTGAATTGATTTGAATTGAATGAATCGAATCTAATCAAATCATAAAGAATCGAATCCAAAGAATCGAATTGGTAGATAAATCAAATCAAAACAAAAAGATATCAAATCGAAACGAATCAAATTGAAAAGAATCGAATCGAATCGAATCGAAAAGAATCGAATCGAATCGAAAAGAATCGAATAGAAAAGAATCGTATCGAATCAAATCTAAAAGAATCGAATCGAATCGAATCAAAAAGAATCGAATCGAATTGATTCGCATCGAAAAGAATCGAATCGTATCGAATCGAAAAGAATCGAATCTATTCTAATCGAATGGAATTGAATCAAAAAGAATCGAATCGAATTGAAACGAAAAGAATCGAATAGATTCGAATTGAAACAAATCGAAAAAAACCAAAACGAATCAAATCACATCGAGTGGAAAAGAATCGAATCAAATAGAAAAGAATCGAATTGAATCGAACTGAATCGAAAAGAATCGAATAGATCAAATCAAAAAGAATCGAATCGATTCGAGATGAACCGAGTAGAATCGAGTCGAAGTGAAAAGAATTGAATCGAATCGAATCGAAAAGAATCTAATCGAAACGAAAAAGAATCGAATCGAAGAGAATCTAATCGAAATGAAAAGAATCAAATCGAATCGAAAAGAATCGAATCGAAACGAAAACTGTCGAATCGAATCGAATCGAAAAGAATCGAGTTGAATAGAAAAGAATTGAATCGAATAAAATCGATAAGATTTGAATCAAATCCAATAGAATCGAAAAGATTCGAATCGAATTGAAAAGAAACGAACCGAAGTGAAAAGAATCGAATCGAATCGAAAGAATCAAATCGAAAAAAAATCGAATCGAAATTAAAAGAATCGAATCGAATCAAAGCATAAAGAATCGAATCTAATTGAATCGAAAGAATCGATTGAATCAAATAGAGAAGAATCTAATGGTAAGGAATCGAATCGAAAAGAATCCAATTGTATTGAATCGAATCGAAAAGAAATGAATGAATAGATTATAAAAGAATCGAATCGAAAGGAATCGACTCGAAACGTAAAGAAAACGAATTGAATCGAAAAGCATATGAGTCGAATCAAATCGAAAAGAATCGAATCGTATCAAATTGAAAAGAATCGAATCGATCTGAAAAGAATTGAATCGAATTGAATCGAATCGAAAAGAATCAAATTGAAACGAAAAGAATCAAATCGAATAGCAAAGAATCGAATCGAAACGAATCGATTTGAAAAGAGCCGAATCGAATCGAATTGAATGAAATATTCGAATCGAATCGAAAAGAATCTAATCTAATGAAATCCAAAAGAATCAAATCGAAACAAATAGAATCAAACCGAATGGATTGGATCGAAAAGAGTCGATTCGAATCAAATTGGAATGAAAAGAATTGAATCGAATCGAATATAAAAAACAAGTGAATCGAATAGAATAGAAAAGAAGAGAATCGAAACGAAAAGAATCAAATTGAATCGAAAGGAATCGAATCGAAAAGAATCGAATCAAAGAGAAAGACTCGAATCGAATGGAAAGAATAGAATCAAACAGAATCGAATTGAAACAAAAAGAATCGAATTGAATTGAATCGAAAAGAATCGAATGGAATCGAATCGAATCGAATTGAATTAAATCGAAGAGAATCGAATCGAATTGAATTGAATCGAAGAGAATCGAATCGAATAGAAAAGAATCAAATCGAAATGAATCGATTTGAAACGAAAAGAATCGAATCGAATCAAATTGAATGAAAAGAATTGAATCGAATCAAAAAGAATTGAATCAAAAAGAATCAAACCGAAACAAAAAGAATCAAACCGAATTGAAAAGAATCTAACTGAATAGAATCGAAAAGAATCGACGTACTGAATCGAATCCAATCGAAAAAAAATCTAATCGTATCAAATCGAATCGAAAAGAATTGAAATGAATAGAATAGAAAAGATTCGAATCAAATCAAAAACAATCAAATCGAGTAATATCGAATCGAAAAGAATCGAATCGAAAAGAATCGAATCGAATGGAAAAGAATTGAATTGAATCAAAAAGAATTGATTCAAATCAAAAAGAATCGAATCGATTCGAATCGAAAAGACTCGAATCGAAAGAATCGAATCGAATCAAAAAGGATCGAATCGCAAAGAATCGAATCTAAAGAAAAGGAATCGAATCGAATCGAAACGAATAGAATCGAAAAGAATCGATTTGAATCGAAAAATGAAGAGAATCGTATCGAATCAAATCGAAAAAAATCAAATGGAATCGAATCGAATCGTATCGAAAAGAATCAAATCAAATGAAAAGAATCGAATCGAATAGAAAAGAATCGAATTGATTGGAATCGACTCGAAAACAATCTAATTGAATTGAAAGGAATCGAATCAAATTTAATGGAATCGACAAGAATCGTATCAAATCAAAAAGATCGAATCGAAATGAATCAATTCGAAAAGAATCAAATCGAATCGAATCGAAAAGAATCGAATCGAAAAGAATTGAATTGAAAAGAATCGAATTGAATCGAATTGAAAAGACTCGAATCGAATTAAAAGAATCGAATCGAATCGAAAGAATCGAATCGAATCGGAAAGAATTGAATTGGAATGAATCGATTTGAATCGAATTGAAAAGAATCGAATCGAAAAAATCGAATCGAAAAGAACTGAGTTGAGTTGAATCGAATCGAAAAGATTCGAATCGAATCGTGTCGAATCAAAAAGATGGAATCGAA
>NW_023330917.1:0-56165 GCF_011100685.1 Canis lupus familiaris
ATGTGGAAAGCATCAAAGCTTAAAATCTGTAGAGGAAACTCCAGATTCAGAGCTGCAACATGTGAAATCTGTGAAATTGACCCCACGGGTAAAGAAGCAGGAAGTAAAATCTGGGAATGTGACCAGACGAGCAAAGTTTCAAGGAGTAAACTCTGTAGACTTAGCCCCAAGCCAACAGTTTCAAGGGATGGCACTCATGAATCTCACTTCTGGGCCAGAACAGGATGGCAAGATATCTGTAATCTCATCAAAGCAGCAATGGAAGAATTCAGAGCAACTGAAGAGAAGGCTTAAGGCAGAAGATGGGATGTCTCTGGAGTTAATTCCAGAACTAAAATTTAAAGGCAGAAAATTAGAAGACCTCAATTTTGAGTTAGGATTTGAAGATATAAAATCACTTGATTGGACTCCTGAATCAAATATTCAAGGTTTAAAACCTAAGGAATTCAACCTTGAACCACAGTTGCAAAGCCTAAAATCTCCTAAGTTGACCCCAGGGCCCCAGTTGCACCAAGTAAAACCCTCAGAGTCAGCTTCAGAGCCACAGCTTTGTGTAAAAACTCTTGAGTTACAACAAGAGCCGCTGCTTGAAAGTATGAGATGTATTCAGTGGATACCGGGACCTAAGTTCCAAGCCGTGAAATCTGTAGACTTAAATCTTGGGTCACATTCTCCAGGTGTTAAATCTGCAGGGTTGAAATCTTCGACACAGTTAAGAGATGTAAAGTCATCTGAATTGACTCTAGGGCCAAAACCTCAAAGTGCAACATATACAGAGTTCAACCTTGGGCCACAGCTGCAGAATGTGAAAACCCCTGAGGTGCTACCAGGACCACAGCTGCAAAAAGGGAAGGCTTTGGCATCCACCTCAGAGCCACAGCTTCAAGATGTAAAAACTACTGAGTTCAAAAAAGAGCCACAGCTTGAAACTGTGAGACGTATTCAGTGGATACCAGGACCTGATTTCCAAGCCGTGAAATCTGTAGACTTAAATCTCGGGTCACATTCTCCAGGTGTTAAATCTGCAGGGTTGAAATCCTCGATACAGTTAAGAGATGTGAAGTCATCTGAATTGACTCCAGGGCCAAAACCTCAAAGTGCAACATATACAGAGTTCAACTTTGGGCCACAGCTGCAGAATGTGAAAACCCCTGAGGTGCTACCAGGACCACAGCTGCAAAAAGGGAAGGCTTTGGCATCCACCTCGGAGCCACAGCTTCAAGATGTAAAAACTATTGGGTTCAAAGAGAGCCACAGCTTGAAACTGTGAGACGTATTCAGTGGATACCAGGACCTGATTTCCAAGCTGTGAAATCTGTAGAGTTAAATCTTGGGTTACAATCTCAAGGTGTCAAGTCTGCAGAGTTGAAAGCTTTGAAACAGTTAAGAGATAGAAGGTCATCTGCGTTGACTCCAAGGCCAAAGCTCCAAGATATACAATCTTCGTCATCACTCCAGGAACATCAGCCTCAAGGTTTCGATTTGAAACCTTGTCTACAGGTTAGAAGTGTGAAATCATGTGACCTGACTTCAAAGTCAAAGTTTTGTGATATAAAATCTATGACATTCAAATCTAGGCTTTGCTTGCATGATAGGAAATCTACTAAATTGACTGCAGGACCAAAGCTTCAAGAAGTGAAATCCTTACAGTCATCCCCAAGAGCACAGCTTCAAGGTGGGAGGTCTCTAGTGCTTGCGGAAGGGCCACAGCTTCCTGACACAAAATCTGGGGTATTAAGCCAAGTGTCACAATTACAAAGTGGTACAACTATAGAGCTGAACTCCCCACGACACTTGAAAAGGATGAAGTCATCTGAGTTGACTCTTCGGACAAAGCTTCAAGGTGTGAAATCTGAGAATTTCAACTCTGGGTCACAGTGGCAAGATCTAAAATCTTCTAAGTTATCACCTGAGATAAAGTCCCAAGATATGACATTTATTGAGTTAAATCCAAGTTCCCAGATGGAAGGCATAACCTTTTCTAAACCGACTGCAGGGACAAAGATTCAAGGTGCCAAATTTACAGATTTGTTTGGGTCATCGTTACAAGGTGTGAATGCTGCTGAGGGGACCTCACAGTCAAAGCTTCAAAGTGTAAAACATAAAGAAAGCGACCCCAGTCCCCAGACGCAAGTTGTGAAATCCTCGGACCTGAACCTTGGATCAGAGCTTCCAAATATGAAACTGGCGTCCAGCCCTGAGCCACAGTTTCAAGGAGAGAAATGTTCTAAGTTAATCTCAGAAACAGAGTGTCAAGATGTGGAATCTGTGAAGTTCAAACCTGGGCCACAGTTGAGGGGTATGAAATCTTCCGAACTGATATCAGGGACAAAGCTTCAAAAGGTGCAATCAGTGGATTTCAAGTCAGCCCCACAGTTACAAGATATGAAACCTTCTAGGTTGATCATGGGTATAAAGCTTCAAGACATTAAATCTACGAATTTCAAGTCTGGACCACACTTGCAGGATGTGAAGTCTTCTCAAGTGATCCCAAGGGAAAAGCTTCAAGGTATGAAATCTGTAGAACTGAAACCTAATCCAAAGTTACAAGGTGAGAAATCTTCTGATTTGACCCTGGGGAGGAAGTTTCCAGCTGTGAAATCAGGCCCACAGTTACAAGATGTGAAATGCTCTGAGTTGATCATGGGTATAAAGCTTCAAGATACAAAATCTACGGGGTTCAGTTCTAGATCACACTTTCAAGGTATGAAGTCTTCTAAAGTGATCCCAGGGTCAAAGCTTCAAGAAGTGAAATCCTCTGAGTTCAACCATGGTCCAAAGCTACAAGGTGGGAAATCTAATTTAACCCAGAAGAGGAAGTTTCAAGGTATGAAACCGGTGGAGTTCAACCCTGGACCACAGAGACAAGGTGAGAAATCTGATTGGATACCTGAGTGCAGGCTTCGAGATTTGAAATCAGTTGAGTTAAAACCTGTTCCACAGTTACAAGGTGTAACCTCTTCTGAGTTGGCACCAGAAACAAAGCTTCAAAGTGGAGAATCTGTGGAGTTCCTTGCCAGACCCATGAAGCAAGATATGAAATCTCTTGAATGGACTCTAGGTGCAAAGGTCAAAGATGTGAAATCTTTGGGGTTTGGGTCAGCACCACAGTTACCAAAACAGGAAACTGCATATGTGGACACCAGGGGCACACCTTCAAGGTGTGAAATCTATGAAATTCAACCCCGGGGCAAAAGTTGCAAGGTGCAAAATCTCCTGAGTCCATAAACCTTCGAATAATGAAAACGACAGAAGTCAAACAGGACCCAGAATTTCAGGTTGCAAACCCCTCTGAGTTAGCCTTGAAATCAAAGACTTGCAGTGTGATATCTTTCTGAGTTCAAAGCTGGGAAACAGTGGCAAGAAGAGAAATCTTTGTAAGTTGAACCCATGGCCAGAGCTTCAAAGTATGAAATTTATGGTATACAATCCTGGACCACATCCTGCAACATATAAAATCTTCAGAATTATGCAAAGAGACAAAGCTTCACGATGTGAAAAGCTATGGAATTCAATCCGAGCAGCAGTTGCAAGATGTGAAATCTCCCGAGTTATGCAAGGGAACAGGTATGCTTCAAGGTATGCAGTCTTTTGAGCCAATCCTGGGCCACAGCTACAGAGATAAAATCTGAGTTGTGCACAGATGTGAAGCTTCCATATGAGCAATTTCTGGAATTCAAGCATGAGCCTAAATTACAAGGTGGGAAATCCTCTGAATTGAATCCAGGGCCACAGCTTCAGTGTACAAATCTTGTGGCATTCAGCACTGGGCCACAATTGAAAGGTGTAAAATCTGAGTTGAATCCTCAGCCGGGGCTTCAAGGTATAAAATCTCAGGTGTTCTGCCTTGGGCCACATGTGCAAGGTGTGAATTCTTCTGCATTTATTTCAAACCCAAAACTGCAGTGCGTAAATTCTTTTGGATGCAACCCTGAGCCACCTTTGCAAGGTATAAACCCTTCTGAATTAACTTTAGTTTCAAAACTTCAAGGTATGAAGTCTTCTGAAGTGAGTTCAGGGACAGAGATTGCAAGTGAGATACCTATGGTGTTCAACCCTGACCGGCATTTGCAAGATATGAAATCTGAATTGATTCCAGGGTCGAAGTTTCTAGGTGTTGCACCTATGGAATGCAACCCTGGGCCACAGATGAAGTGTGTAAATTCTTCTGAGTTGAATGCAGAGCCAAAATTACAATGTGTAAATTCTATGGGGTGCAAACGTGGGCCACTTTTGGAAGGCGTACAGTCTTTTGGGTTGACTTCAGGGACAAAATGTCACAGGTATGGGATCTGAGGTGGAATCCAGGGACTAAGAAGCAAAGTGAGGACATCTGTGGTGTTCAACTTGGAATCACATTTGCAATGTTTGAAATCTGAATTGATTCCAGGGTCAAAGTTTCTAGGTGTAGCACCTATGGAATGCAACCCTGGGCCACAGGTGAAGTGTGTAAATTCTTCTGAGTTGAATCCAGAGTCAAAATTACCATGTGTAAATTCTACGGGGTGCATACTTGGGCCGCCTTTGCAAGGTATACAATCTTTTGAGTTGACTTCAGGGATTAAATGTCAAGGTATGGGACCTTTTGATTTGAATCTGGGAACGGAAGTTCTAGGTGTAAAATCTGTTATGTTCAACCCTATGCAACATTTACAAAATGTGAAATGTGAATTGACTCCAGGGACACAGTTTCAAGGTATAACATCACGGGAGTTCAACTGGGGCCCACAGCTGCAAAGCATGAATTCTTCTGATTTGAAACCAGGGTTAGAACTTCAATGCATAAATTCCATAAAGTTTAATCCAGGGCCACAGATGCACGGCACAAAGCCCTCTGAAACTAACCCTACATCAGAATATCAAGGTACAAAATCTATTCTGTTCAACGCTGGAGCATATTGGCAAGGTGTAAAATCTTCTGAGTTAATTCCAGGGACAAAGTTTCCAGAAATCCAGTTGTTGGAGAATCACTGTGGGTCACGCCACAAGTTGTACAGTCGGTGTTCACTTTAGGCTCTCCGTTAAATGGTATGAAATCTGTGTTATTTTTACCAGAGCCACTGCTTAACGATGTAAAGTCGGTGGAGATGAACAAGAGCCACTGCTTTGTGGTGCAAATTCTGTGAAACTGATTTCAGGCTCCGAGCTGCAAGACTTGAAATGTGAGACGTTTGCACTAGAGCCATGTTTTAAAAAAATGAAATATGTGGAGTTAAATCCAGGGCCACATCCTCAAGGTATGAATTCTGAGGAGTTGCCCTCACACCTTAGACGAACATAGTGTGAGATCTGTGGTGTTTGCACCAAAGCTGTGTTTTCAAGATGTGAAATCTCTGGAGTTGAAACCAGGACCGCAACCTCAAAATGTGAATTCTAAGGATTTGAATTCTTGCCTCCGGCAGAAATCTGTGGTGTTTGAATCAGAGCCACGTTCTCAAGATGTGAAATCTTTGAAATCAAACCTATTGCCACATTGTCAAAGTGCTAATTCTTTAGGGTTGTCAACATGCCTCAAGTCACCACATGCTAACTCTGAGGACCTTTGCACCAGAGCCATGTTTTCAAGATATGAACTCGGTAGAATTGACACCAGGGTTCCAACAGCAAGGTACGAATTGTCGAGAGCTGACTTCAGGATGGCAGGTATGAAATCGGTGGTGTTGGCACCAGAGGCAACTAAAAGTTTGCACCAGGACCATTGTTGACTAGCGTTAAATTTTCAGATTGGTCTCCGGAATCACAGCAACGAGATGAGAAATCTTTGGAGTTTACTCCAGATCCAAAGTTGCAAAGTATAAAACATGTGAAATTGTCCTCAGCCTCTCTACAGCAAGATACAAAATCTGTAGAGTTAGCACCGGGGGCACTGCTTCAAGGAACAAAAGCTGAGATGCTAAATCGGAAAAGAAGCTATCAAATCACAGACTCTGAGATAATCCCTAGGCCAGGGCATCAGTTTGTAAGAATGTGCAGAGATGATCCGACACCAAAGCATCAAGTCCCTAAATCTATGAATTTGATTTCAATACCAGTTTATCACATCACAGAAAGGTTGGCACATCAAGGCAACGAAACCACAGAAAAATCTGTGGAGTTGACCCCAAAGCCAACAAGTAAGCCATGGATTCTTCAAGAGTGCCTCTAAGGCTAGATCTTCAAGTACCAGAATCTGTTGATCGGACTCCAGTGCTAAGGAATCAAGGTTCTAATCCTCGAAATTAACCCTAAAGAAAGCTACCAAATCCCAGAAACTCTAGAGTTGCTCTCTGAGTCACGGCCTCAACTTAGAGATTTGAGAGAGTTACATACAAGGGCCACTGCAGCAAGCTGTAGGATTTGAAGAGATTACACTAGAGCCCAGGCATCACACTACAGAAACTGTGGGATTGACCTCCAAGGCAAGGCAAAAAGGGAAGGAATTCCTCGGAGTGACCCCAAAGCCAGTAAGCGAAACCACTGGATATTCAGAGAGATGTCCTAGGCCCTATCCTCAAGCACTAGAATTTGTGGAGGTGATCTCTGAGAAAAGACTGCAAAGAGGAGAATCTGACGCACTGATTACAAAGCCATTGCATCATGTTCCAGAATCTCCAGAAATGACATCAGGGCTAGGATATCAAGTTCCTGAATCTGTGGGTTTAACCTCTAGGCAATGGCTTCAAAGGAGACAATCTTTAGAGTTGCTCCAAAAGCAAACAGGTCAAGCTGTAGGACACACAGAGTCTGTAGAGCTCACATCTGAGACATGGCAGCCAGAGAATGGATCAGTGGGGCTACCACAGTCAGAGAATCAAAGTATAAAATATTCACAGAGAGCTCCAGGAGTACGGGCTCAAATTACAGAAGTTATGAGGATTAGTCCAAAGCCACTAGATCAAGTCCCAGGATCCACAAAGACACAGCTTCAAGCTGCGCTCTCAATAGGAATAACCCCGGAGCCCCCCAAAAAGTTACTGAGTATGTGAAAGTGACTCCTGGGCCACCACTTCAGGTTGTGAAGTCTGTAGCATTAACCCCAGGGCCAAGCCTTTCAAATGATAGACTATGTTCAGCTGACCCCAAAACTGCAAGATGTGAGACCCTCTGAGTTTACCTCAGAGCTGTGGTTGCAAAGTGTAAATCTAAAGAATTAACCACAGAGCCAACACACCAAATTTTGGACATAATGAAGTCGACAGGCTTTCAGATTGTAAAGACTGTGTTAATCCCATGGCCACCACTTCAAATTGTAAAATCTGAGGAGTTAGCACCAGGGCCAATTGCTCAGGTTGTAGAACCAATAGGAGTAGCATTAGGATCAGCGATAGAAGTAATAGATTGTTTCAATCTTCAAGAAATGGTAGAACCCGTGGAATTAACTCCAAGGCCAAATACCCATGTGAAATCTGCAGAATTACTCTCACAGCCAGCATGTCCCTTTGAGGAGCCTGCAGTGTTCACTCATGAACAAGGGCTTCAGGCTGTGAAAGCAATAGGGATAAAAAATAAGCCTCCTCAAATGATGGAATCTGAGGATTTGAATCTACGACAGGTATATCAGAATAGGGAATGTGAGGATTTTACATCAAGAGAGGAGTTACAAATAGAGAACTATCTCTCTAGATTTCTCCATAACTCTTCCAACTCCCTCATCACAAGTTCTGATGAAACAGAATTCGGAAAGCCTTTGTGATTTTGAGGTGCCAGAAGTATCAAGGGCCTTGGATATAAGAAACATTGGGACAGATATTTTTCAGCCTGAAGAGTCCTTTATAGACCCTACTATGATACAATCTTCAACTCTTCCCTTTTCCCTTCACAATCAACTCTCTGATAAGATAGCTAACATTGTAGAAACTCCACATTTTGAGAGCTCAGGAGTGGGTGTCCTATCTAAGACGACTGACAAGAAGCAGGTGGAAGAGCTAGGGAACTCACTCCAGGGCCTATCCCAACATCCACCACAAAGCTGGAGATCACCACCTAGGACATTCCACTCAGGCTCAAGAATTCAAAGAGGCCTTACCAGCTCTGTCCTGGGCAGACAACAGAACGTCTGGGAGAGTCACTCCTGGAGACAGCGACTACCTCGAAAATATCTCTCCAATATGCTAATGTTGGGGGATGTCTTGGGAACCACGATGGAAAGGAAGCTTTGTTCTCCAACATCTTTAATGGAAAGAGCCACTAGAGATATCCGTCAATCTATCCAGAATTTATTTGGGGTTCCAGCTGAACTGATGAAGCCTTCCCAGAGTCTGCTAGAGAAAGGTCGAGGTGTTATTCCTCAGCCTTCAGTGGCCAGAAACTACATTCAGAGGCACACTTCATGTCGTGGTCACGAGCAAAGAACAGCCTTAAGAATATGGACACGTAGCTCCATGTCCTCCATAATACAGCAATATTCTGGGACTAGAGTGAGATTAAAGAGAAGTTCAAAGCTCACTGATATATCCCAGGACATCTTTCAGCACATACCATTCAGCACATCAGAGGGCCAGCCTCCTGCCCCAGTACAGCTAGAGTCTTCCTTCAATATAGTTTTCACCAGGAAAGATTCTGTTCCAGTGGAAGAGAGTGAGAACTCTTTGAGTTTTGAGTCCCAACACAGTCTCAAGCCAAGTTATCTTCCCCACCAGGCCAAGACTGACTTCTCAGAACAGTTCCAGTTGCTACAAGATCTGCAGCTAAAAATAGCAGCAAAACTGTTAAGGAGTCAAATACCCCCAAATGTACCTCCACCTCTAACTTCAGGTCTGGTTTTAAAATACCCTATCTGCTTACAGTGTGGCCGATGTGCAGGATTTAATTGCTGTCATAAATTACAGGGCACTTTCGGACCTTACCTTCTTATCTATCCACAGCTCCACCTTGTACGCACTCCTGAGGGCCACGGAGAGATTAGGTTGCAACTTGGCTTTAGGTTGCAAACTGGGAAAAGACCCCAAGTCCCAAAGTACCACAGAAGAGACAGACCCATCACACCACGAAGTCCTATATCACCATCGCTAAGGACAGCGAAAGTCTATACTCGAGCTTCCAAGAGTCCTACTTCTACGATATATTTCCAGTCTGGATCTTCCCAGTCTCCTTCTCCTGTACGAGTCCACATCAGGCGAAGGCAGTATAGAGGCCCTGACCTAGTAGGAAAGACAGAAATTAGAAAGCCGGGGCTCTATGAATTTAGTCAGGTTCACTCTCTACCAGAGAGTGTCTCTGAAAGCAATCAGAATGTAAAATGGGCTAAAAGGAAAACCAAAAGACCCATAATCCAAATACCCATACCCAATGAAAAGAATCACCAAGGGAAGCAGAACACAAAACACAAAACTCTACACAAATGGTAGAAGCATAATACAGAGTCCTTCTAGGGAATTACCAGCCCAGGTAAGAAGCAAGAGGACTGGAACATCTCAAACTACCTCTGCGTCTTTAAGAAGACAATCTAAGAAATCCTCCCAACCCAAATTCATTCAACTGCTTTTGCAAGGCCTAAAGCAAGCATTGCAGACAGCACACAGAATTATGACTTCTGCCGGGCAGAAGCCCGTGGACAGGCCACGGCCAGACCATTCGTGGTCAAGCAAAAACCAGCATCTAAAACAAAAGAGCCAGAAATGATTACCTATCAAGAGATATCAAAAGAGACAGGATGTCAGTTGTTAAGGTAAAGCCAGTAGACATAACCACTAAGCAGAACATGTTATGGGAAGAAAGAGAGCAATTCAGATCAGCTCAACCACCAGAAAGAGATAGCTCTTTCCAACTCAGACGTACCCAACTGCCTAAGCCCATAGTTTTCCCAAGGAAGTGCCGCTTTCAAAACCAGTTCACTTGGACAGCCTATGGGTATTGTTCAAAATGACTCTAGCAGCAAAGGTAAGAAAAAGCTCTACAGAAGTGAAATCTCTAGCCAGGAGTCCAAGAACTCCAAAACAGGAACCGGAGTTCAAGTCGGGGGGAGAAATCTACATGGTTCACCTCACAGAACCTCACACAGCCACCTTAAAGAGAAACTCGCACCCAAGAAGCAAAACCACAGCTTCTTAAGGGAGAGAACCCCATATAATTCCTCTGTAAGGAGCCATCGCAGTCCCTCTGAGAGGAGATGTCGCAGTCCCTCTGAGAGGAGCCATCGAAGTACTTCTCAGAAGAGCCATCACATTCCCTCTGAGAGGAGCCATCACAGTCTGTCTGAAAAAAGCCATCACAGTCTCTCTGAGAGGAGCCATCAAAGTGCCTCTGAGAGGAGTCATCGCAGTCTTCCTCAAAAGAGTCATCACAGTCCCTGTGAGAGGAGCCATCACAGTCTTTCTGAAAAAGCCATCACAGTCCCTCTGATAGGAGCCTTCGTAGTCTCTCTGGAAGGAGCTATCACGGTGCCTCTGAGAGGAGCCATCGTGGTCCTTCTCAAAAGAGCCATCACAGTGCCTCTGAGAGGAGGCATCACGGTCCTTCTCAAAAGAGTCATCACAGTCCCTCTGAGAGGAGCCTTCGAAGTCCTCAAAAGAGTCATCACAGTCCCTCTGAGAGGAGCCATCACAGTCTTTCTGAAAAAAGCCATCACAGTCCCTCTGATAGGAGCCCTCGTAGTCTCTCTGGAAGGAGCTATCACGGTGCCTCTGAGAGGAGCCATCGTGGTCCTTCTCAAAGGGCCATCACAGTGCCTCTGAGAGGAGGCATCACGGTCCCTTCTCAAAAGAGTCATCACAGTCCCCCTGAGAGGAGCCATCGAAGTCCTCAAAAGAGTCATCACAGTCCCTCTAAGAGGAGCCTTCGGAGTCCTCAAAAGAGTCATCACAGTCCCTCTGAGAGGAGCCATCACAGTTTCTCTGAAAAAAGACATCACAGTCCTTCTGAGAGGAGCCCTCACAGTCCATCTCAGAAGAGCCATCACCGTCCCTCTCAGTGGAGCCATCGCAGTCCTTATCAGAAAGGCCATCACAGTCCCTCTGAGAGGAGCTATCGCAGTCTCTCTGTAAAGAGCCATCGGAGCCCTTCTGAGAGGAGATGTCGCAGTCCCTCTGAGAGGAGATGTCGCAGTCCCTCTGAGAGGAGCCATCGAAGTTTAGGATTAATCTGAGATTTTGTAAGCAATCAAGTACCCTCATTTGACAAGTATTGTAAAACAATCGTTATTGTTGAAATCTTTGAAAAATAAAAGAGACCTAGGGGGAGTGGTTTCTTAACCATGTTGATTAATTCCCAAGATGTTAATCATGCTGATCATATGAAGTATTGTTTTTTTTGGTTGTTGTTATTATTGTTTTTAATGTGCTTATGCTTATTCATGAGAAGGGATATGGGTATATTTGAGTCTTACACTGACAGTGATGAAATTCCTATGGTGACAGTTTACTAAGAGGAGTCAGAGGGGACTTGACTCTTATTGGCCTCCTGATACTAGCAAGTCTTCCAAGTAGAGATTTCTCCCATTGTTTTGGATGGTGGGTTTTGGTCCTAGAGTACTGCTAATTCCTGTTAAATTTTTTATACTTTTACTGAGGTACCATTGAAGTACAATAGAATGCATCTTTACAGTATACATACTTAAAGCATACAGTATGATCAGCTCTTTTTTTTTACATTTTTAAAATTTAAATCAAATTTTTCAATATAGATTATAACATCCAGTGCTCATCCTATCAAGTGCCCTCCTCATTGCCCGTCCCCCAGTTACCCTATCCCGCTCCCACCAACCTCCCCTTCCCAAATCCTTGGTTTATTTCCCAGTTAGGAGTCTCATGGTTTGTCTTCCTAATTTTTCTCACTCAATTCCCCTCCCCTTTCCCTTATAATCCTTTTCACTATTTCTTATATTCCATGTATGAGTGAAACCATACTGATTAGCTTTGACATGTGTAAATAACCATAACAGTGTCACTACAGTCACTATCCCTCCCCCAAGATTTTTTGGGTTCCTTTGTCATCCATTCTTTTCCCTACTCCTGTTCCCAGACAGCACTGCCCTTTCTTTCTGTCACCATACAGTGGTTTGCATGTTCTAGGATTTTATATAATGAAATCAGGTAGTATGTCCTATTTTTGCATGATTTTTTTCATTCAAAATAGTGGTTTTGAATGAGAACTAATTTTATTGCTGAATAGAATTTCATTATACAAATACCATAATTTGTTTAGCCATCTTCCTTGAGACATTTGGGTTCTTTGCCTTCTGGGAGTATTAAAATAAAGCTGTTCCGAACATCCATGTGCACTTCTTTGTGGGAATTTTTTTGTTTAAGATTTTATTTATTTATCACGAGAGACACAGAGAGATGCAGAGAGAGAGGCAGAGACACAAGCAGAGGGAGAAGCAGGCTCCAGGCAGGGAGCCCGATGTGGGTCTTGATCCCGGGTCTCCAGATCACGCCCTGGGCTGAAGGCGGCGCTAAACTGCTGAGCCACCCGGGCTGGCCTTTTTTTTCTTTTTCTCTTGATAAATACCTGAGATGGTATTGTTCTACCAAGATATGCCATCTTAGGTTGATTGGTCATATGTCTGGAGTGTGTTAAACTTTTTAAAAAATTTGCCTGTTTTCCAAATTGGTGGTATAATTTTATATTCCTATCAGCAGTGTATAGGAATAAGTCTTTAATTTTAGCCAATTTTAAGGGTGTATAGTGGTGTTTCATTGTCATTTAACATTTTCCTGATGAATAATGATATAGAACATCTGTCATGTGCTTATTAGCCATTCATATATCTTCTGGGAAGCACCTGTTCATATCTTTTGCCCAATTAAAGATTTTGTTTTTGGGGTTCCTGGGTGGCTCAGCAGTTGAGCGTCTACCTTTGGCTCAGGGTGTAATCCCTGAGTCCCAGGATCCTGGGATCAAGTCCTGCATTGGGCTTCCTGTTTGGAGCCTGCTTCTCCCTCTGCCTGTGTCTCTGCCTCTCTCTGTGTCTCTCATGAATACATAAATAAAATCTTTAAAAAATAAAGATTTTTAATGTATTTACTTGATAGAGTATGAGAGAAACAACGGACACAGGTAGGGAGAGGGGTAGAGGGAGAAGCAGACTCTTTGCCGAGCAGGAAGCCTGACTGGGGGCTCGACCCCAGGACCCTGGATCATGACCTGAACTGAAGTCAGAAGATTAACCAACTAAGACACCCAGGCACCCCTCTTTGGCCTATTTTTAAATGTTGAGTTGTCTGTCTTGCTATGGAATTGTAGCATTTTTTTAAAGATTTTATTTATTCATAGAAATGTAGAGAGAGGGGGCGGGGGAGAGAGAGAGAGAGAGGCAGAGACACAAGCAGAGGGAGAAGCAGGCTCCATGCAGGAAGCCCGATGACTGGATCACACCCCGGGCTGCAGGCGGCGCTAAACCGCTGCGCCACCGGGGCTGCCCTCCTTATTCTCTTTATTTTGGTGTTTGTTTCGAAACTACTAAACTAAATTAAAAAAAAAAAAAAAATTCTTGCTAAAGCCTTCTTAATAAGAGATTGATTTGACCAAGACAATGGATTTAAAACTCTCAAAGCTCTTCTGAATTATTTTAGAAGCTACTTGCATCCTTCCATGTTATTCCCATAGATTTCCTATTGTCTAGAGGTCTAAGAGAAAGATTTTTTTTTTAAGGTTTTATATATTTATTCAGGAGAGATACAGAAGGAGAGGCAGGGAGACATAGGCAGAGAGAGAGAAGCAGAATCCCTGAGAGGGAACCCGATGTGGGACTCAACCCGGGATCACTACCTGGGCCGAAGGCAGACATTCAACCACTGAGCCACCCAGGTGCCCCGAGAAAGAAATTTTAAACAAAGTGGGGGTTTCTCCTGGTGTTCTCTGAAGTAAACGTTCTTTTAAGGTGAAGACACATACATGTATTACGTTACATTAAAACCAAGGCAAGAAGGGTCCAGATAAGAGGTCTCCCACTCACCCCAGCCTCCCCCTGCGGCCCCTCCAGCTCCGAGCCACATGGTCCTCTGTAACCATGCAGTCAGGTGCAGCCATGCACTATTGATCCTCTCTCTTCCTATCCACTGGTCTTGCCAGCAGTACTACAAGGTCTTTGAAACCAAAGAACACTTCCACTGGGGTGCAAGGACACATGGCCACAGCTCTGCACCCAAGTCTCTCTTTCCCTGGATTTGGCGGTAAAAGGTGTTGCTCTCGGGAAGGTCAGGTGGCAGAGCGCGCTTACCCCTGTAGGTGGCGCCTGCTCGACCGCGGGAGCTGCCAGGGCCGTGTGCGGGGACCCCCACCCCCACCCGGGGCAGCACCTGCCCAGCCAGGCCGGTTCCCAGGGGGCCTGTCGCCCTTCTGAGTCACTGCTCTCACCTACTCTGGCTCCTTGGCCTTCTCAACAGCGCTAGTCTGAGCTACACCCTCTGAAAAGGAAACTGGAAAATAAATAAACGGTTATGAGTTTTCCTCATTCCTTGCGGCAGGTAACTTGATGAACTGTCATCTCACTTGAATTCTTTCCAAACATGCATCTTATTCCTCCTATGATTTTCAAAATAATGATTAAGTGGAAAACGAGACTTGTGCTTGAATAAAAAAAATAAGCTTGGGTGGCTCGGTTGGGCGTCTGCCTTTGGCTTGGGTCACGGTCCTGGGGTCCTGGGATGGAACCCTGTAGTCAGGCCCCCTGCTCAGCAGGCAGTCTGCTTCTCCCTCTGCCCCTCCCCCTGCTCATGTGCGTGCTCTCTCTCATAAATAAAATATCTTTAAAAAAAGTGAATAAATTTCCAGTCTTTCAGGTAAACAGAATTGAGAACATGTGAAGTCAACTCTATTTGAATTTACATGCATATATTTCAACATCTGACTGTCTTATCAGCGAGGCATCTGTTAGATAAACTCACTGCGATTCGTACAGCTGGAAACGATCCTCCTTCTCCAAGGTGTAAAGAGTTCTGAACTCAGAGACGTGGATTTTAGTCTTTGCTTCCCTGAACAACCGCCTCACCTGCCTACAGGGTGCCAAACCAGCCTGCCTGCCTTACAGAATTTCTTCAAGAATTCAGTGAGCCTGGGACACCTGGGTGACTCAGTGGTTGAACGTCTGTTTTCGGCTCAGGTTGTGATTCCAGGGTCCTGGGATCAAGTCCCGCACTGGACTCCCCACATGGAACCTGCTTCTCCGTATGCCTATGTCTCTGGCTCTCTGTGTGTCTCTCATGAGTAAATAAATACAATCTTTAAAATAAATACATAAATAAAAGTAAAAGAACTCAGTGAGCCAGTACATGTGGAAGTGTTTCATAAGTCCCGATGAAGTACCAACCCCGTGCCCGTCAGCACTGACACACCCATCCTGCACCAGCACCCAGACGCATTCTCAGGTGCTAGCTGAGCACCACATAGATTTAAACAAGGATCCACAAACCTTGAATCTGATGAACTTCTTCTTCCAGGAATGTAGTCCAGACAGATAGATTTGCTTAAGAGCTTCATGGCTCAGCCGCAGGTCGATACCGTCTGGGGTGACAGTGAACTGGAAGGCCACGGCTTGGTGAGCTTCCGCCATCTTCGGCAATCTCCTAGGAGAAGGGGACAGTGTGACACAACCAGCATTTTACCAGGTATTAGCCCCTTACCTGGACCTGGGATGTGTTCTGAATTTAGTCTTTCCCAGCCATCTAACAAACTTCATATTCCATTAATAGACCCAATTCCAGGGGCCACTGGCCCCTCCCCGACCTGTCCAGCACTACCCAGCCCACTGTCCCCTCTGCTCAGAGGCCCGGGGTGGCCGGTGGAGTCCAGGAGTGGAACCTCACCCCCACCCCTACCATCAGGCCTCCAGGCCACACCCAGCTGACCCAGGAAGTTGGCAGCCGTTTAGCCACCTGCCAATCTCACTGCCACCCACCAACCTCCTGGAGTCTGGCACAGAAGAAACCCAGAGAGTCCACAGATGAGTCCCTGATGGCCCTGAACCCCTTGTGTCCAGGCAGGAGCACTGGACTCTGGGGGATGCATGTGGCTGCTGTCTTGAGAGACCGGCTCAGGCGCCACTGAAGACTCCATGAAAAGGAGACACAGAGAATCCTCCGGAGTGGGTGTCTATGGGTGTCTCTGCTCAGGCTAGCTGCCCTGCCTCAACCAATAAAAGTGTGTTTCCTTTCAACGGCTTCAGAGCCAGGTCTATTCCGGCTCCCTTCCTCATGGTTCCTGTCTTCTTCCTTGGGGACTCAGGATGCACCTCACGGCTCCCTCCGGCACAGCCAGCCCCTCTGCTACCTCCTGGAGCCCCGGGACCATGCTCCTTCTTCCTAAGCTCTATACCGGATGCCCCACAATAAAAAGGAAGCTAACAGAAGGGGGAAAAGCTACCAAGAACTATAATGAAAACCCAAAATTGTATGTTTTCTTATCACAATTTCTCCTGTTTTTACCTTCTGAAGCCTACTGAGTGGGAGGAGGACCTACCAATATAAACAGGTGTCATGCTTTCAAAGATGCCCAGTTACAAAAGCCAAACTAGCTTATTAGTCTTCGGCTAATTGGAACAAATGGTTCCATTACAGGCCCAGAGAGGCATGCGGCCTGCATTTATTTGCTCCTTCGGCAAGCGTTTGTTGACTGCCTCCCACATGCCAGCCACGGGGAGGATGCAGACATTGGCAGTAAAGTCCTCCTCCTGCCCCTCTAGAGCTCACATAGGGAGGCCAAAAAGTAGAGAGGGTCCAAGAGGGGACCTCCTAGATGACATGGAAGCCCAGAAGGATCAGCTGGAGGGCAAGCCTTTCAGGCCCAAAGGTAAAACAGGACTCTGGGCAGAGGTCAAGGGCAGGTCAAGGACAGGGTGGCTGGTGTCAAGAGCAGGCAGCTATGGTCAGAGAGGATGACCCACAGGCAGCCAGGGGAGGCAGCTGGGTTTTATGCTAAGGGTGAAGGAAGAGCATCCAGGGGCTTTAAGTTACTGTTTCTGTCTCAAGAAGACCCCTCTGGGGGCGCCTGGGTGGCTCAGTTGAGGAAGCATCCAACTCTTGGTTTTGGCTCAGGTTATGGTATCAGGGTGGCAAGATGAGGCTCTATGTATGGCTCTGCACTCAGTGGGGAGTGTGCTTGAGATTCTCTCTCTCCCTCTCCCTCTCCCTCTGCATCTCCCGTTCATGCTCTCTCACATGCTCTCTCAAATGAGTAAGTCTTTAACAGACAGAAGACCACTCTGGCTGCAGTATGGATGGTGGGCAGGGCAGGGCGTGAGACCAGTAAGAAGTAAGGGCAGTCAGTCTTCCAGGAGACAGTGGCCCAAAGTGGCATGAGTGGGGGTGAGGAGGACAACCCGCTCCAGCCAGACAGGCTTCAGAGGCACCCTGGGGCTTCAGGCTTGATCACTGGCTCAGAAGAGCCACTGCCTGACACAGGAGAGTCTCTGCCTGGGGACGACAAGTCGGGGGTGGGAGCAGAGGAGTGGTGTGTGGACTTAACCACATGTGACGTGGCTAGGGGCAAAGGGAGAGGCTGGGACAGGCACACCTGGGCACACCTGGGAAGAGTCAGCACACAACCTGCTTTCATGATCATGGAGGCAAAGAGCAAGTCGGCAAAACTCAATCCACTGGGAATCACCTTAGCTTAACGCAACCTGCAAAGTGTTCATGGTTATCTACGTGTTATTCAGCAGGCATGGAGCCAAGCTCCCTAGCCTGGCCGATTCTGAAGAAACAGATCCCATGTCTGAAAGCAGCAAGATCTCCAAGCAAAGGGCTCCTGCAGATAATGCAGGATGTTGAAGAGGGCACCTCAACAGCTCTGAATCCTGTTCTCAAAAAGCTATCCAGGTGGCTCAAGGATTCTGCTAGCGCCTCAAGGCCACCTCTTAACCCCTCCCCACAAAGACTGCAGGCTACACATGTGGCAGGAGGCAGGTGTCACAGAGATCACTCTGCAGAGAGTGAAGCATGGCAAACAAACTTACGGACTGGCCACCCTCGGGATGATTTATAAGCTCTTTCCAGGGCTTTATACAGATGTGAGGGATTATTAATGGCAGGAGATGGAACCTAAACATAGCGTCTGCAGTCAATTCTATCTGAAGGTGTGGGTCCAGTGTTTGCTCAGGGGTCTGACCTCTGTCAGGGAGGCAGGCGAGACAGTATCTGCAGAACCAGGTTTGCAGTATCTGCAGACAAAGGTTTGAAGAACTCCCTGTGCAAATCTAGTAAGTGAAAATCCCACCCTCTGTCCTGGCATCCACAGACTCGTGTTTAAAAACATTTACAATCACAGGGGCGCCTGGGTGGCTCCGTCAACGGTTAGGCGTCCGCCTCGCTCTCAGCTCAGGTCTTGATCTCAGGGTCCTGAGTGCAAGCTCCATGCTGGGCACGGAGCCTGCGTTTAAAAAAAAGAAGAAGAAAGAAGGAAGAAGAAAAGGAAGAAGGAAGAAGGAAGAAGGAAGAAGGAAGAAGGAAGAAGAAGAAGAGGAAGAAGAAGAAGAAGAAGGGGCAGCCCAGGTGGCTCAGTGGTTTAGCGCCATCTTCAGCCCAGGGCATGATCCTGGAGACCCGGGATCAAGTCCCACGTTGGGCTCTCTGCATGGAGCCTGCTTCTGCCTCTGCCTGTGTCTCTGCCTCTCTCTGTGTCTCTCATAAATAAATAAATAAAATATTTTTAAAAAAAGAAAAAGAAAAACAATATATGCTTTCAATGCTACCTCCTATCACTGTCGGGGAAATGCCAATCAACACTGAGGCCAAATGCCACTGTACACCCACCAGGATGGCTAGAATCCAAAGGATGGAGGGTAACAAGTGCTGGCAAGGCGGTGGAGAATCCAGAACCCCCATGTGCTGCCGCTGGGGATGCACAACAGTGCAGCTGCTATGGACACCAGTCTGGTGGTTTCTCAAAACATGGTGTTAGTACACAGCCCCGCACTTCCACACCCCGGTGTCCATGCTAGAGAACCAAACACGTGTCCACCCAACATCCTGTACAAGAGGCCACCTCTTGCTGTGCACCTGCCAGACCAGTTTAGGGGTAAACCAGGAAGTGGCCACTTGAGGCACTTGAGATGTGAAGAAATTTACCCAAAGTGCTGAAGATAGAAAGAAAGCCCCCTGGGTCTATGTGGCTTGGCATGCTGTGGGGCTGTGGACCTGCTTATTTTTCCTGGCACTGCAGAAACCACCTCTGGCCGCCTCTGGTGGAGAGTGCCCACCTGGCAGCCCCAGCTGACGTGAGCTTGCATGAACCTCCCGGCCTGGAACACACCTGGGCGCTGCACCCCCAGGCTGAGCATGGGAACCATGTGACGTGCTACTTTAAAAATCATGAAGCCCACTACTGGAGAGAGAGTCTACAAGGTCTGCACCAGAGAACTTAAGCATCTTATGTTAATCTGCTCTCGGAAAGACACCAAGATCCGAGTTGAGAGCAACGACCTATTTATGGCAATTTTTATAAATTCACATCACTGGTCTATTATGCGGCTGTTCCTACAGCTTCCCAAGCCAGACCCCCACTTGGGCCTTGGCCGGGAGAGCCTGCTAACTCCAACTCACAGCTGGGATGCCTTTGCTCTCTCTCCATTCCCATCTTCTGGGTTCACACTTAGCTTCAAACTCCCCTTCTGCAGGCTGCCTTTGACCCCACATTCCCAGAGAACCGAGTTCCACCAGGTTTCAGCTGGTGATTCTCCCCACACAGGCTGGAAGGTGACTTTCATTTGTAAATCTTTCATTTAGGTGGCGTCTGGGTGACTCAGTTGGTTAAGCATCTGCCTTCCGCTCAGGTCACGATATCAGGGTCCTGGGATCGAATCCCTGAGTCAGGCTATGCTCAGCGGGGAGTCAGCCTCTCCATCTCACATGTGCACGCTCCCTCCCTCTCTCTCTGATAAATAAAAACCTTTTTAAAAACTTAAAAAAAATCTTTCATTTAATCTCCCAACGGAAGTGAGGAGCGTCTCCAGGACACAAATCCTTGTTCTACTCTGAATCCATTGAGGACGACAGACAGACAGCTCTCTAACACTTAATGCCAAGTGAATGCTGCCGGCGGGGGGTGGGGGCTGACGTAACACATACCTTAGTTTCAGTAAGACTACTTTAATTTTGATAACTGCCCAATGCCACTCACCACATCTTTGGACAAAAAAATTGTTCTGTAGTTCATTTTTCATATGTGCCTGCTTTGTCCTCCTCCTCCATCAACTCTTCCTCACCATAATTTGTTCACACAAGGTCAGCGGCCAGCAATCATAACATCAGCCATCCCTAAGCTAGTCCCCTTACCCTTCAGGAGGAGCTGGCCCAGTGCCACCCCCATCTGCCAGGATTCTGGGGCAGGCAGCTGGCTAAGGAAAGGAGGTAAAAGGTCAGCACAATGCAAAGTGCTTAGCTGGCTTCCAAAACAGCCCGGGGGGGAAATTCAGATATGGAAATCACCTCCGTAATAAACAAACAGTAAAACCTGCCCTGTGATATCCAAAATATGTAATTAGTTGCTGTCAGAGGTCTTTCAACCTAACCTTAAAAACAACAGATAAGGAGAGAGAAAGGTAGGTAGGCAGACAGACAAATGCAGCAGATTCTTTCCTGTGCTTTTAACAATGAAAACACAAAAATATTCCTTCTACCAAACTGTAGCTACTGGACAACATGACCCGCGTCTCACCCGCGTTACCCATCTGATTCCCAGGAGAACCCAGGGAAGGGGCACAGAATTTACCAAGGGGCAGATCAACGTGCAGGTGCCAAGACACCTGCCCAAGGTCACAGCCAGCAGACCCACGTCCAACTCCAAACACCACGTGCCTACCTCCCAAGTTAAGTGGTAGGTACTCCATTAAAAGTTCCACGTAAGATTCCTAAAGCTACACAAATATAAAATTAGGTCATCCTGTTGTAACCGAAACGATGTGATTGCAGTCAGCAATAAAACTACAGTAACTACAAACACGATTGGTGCCAACGCTAAAATTATTCACAGGAACCAGCCTCTCCACTAAATTGCACAATTCACGCGCGCACAGGAGTGGGCTCAGCCTGCTATTAAAATCCAGCAAAGGGCGGCCCATCTCATCTAGCGGGTCAACAGCTGTGTTGGGAATCCTTTGAGGAAAGGTTACCCACAGGAAGCAACGGCTTAGCAGCCACGTGGAACACCAGGCAGGGTCTCCAACAGCACAGGCCGTACTCCTCACCAGGGAGGATGCTCGGGCCTCCAACCCTGGAAAAACTCTCCAGAGGAGACACTGTGGGCAGAGCCTGCAGCACGGTCTTTCACGGGGCACCATTCACGTTTATGGGGTAAGGATGCTGAGTCAAGGCAGATTATAGAGGGAATTCTCAATCATTATAGTTTGTTTTATGGCTCCGGAAAAACCCAACTTCTGCCCACGGAGCTAGCATAAAAATAAAGCAAATTCAAATGTACACCTGCTATCGTGCCCACTCTAGTAAATAATGGCCAATCAGAAAAATACAAAGAAATATGATCCACGCAAGAGAAAAGAATTCGGGAAAGGTCACCGAGAGTCATGTTTTTATGAAGAAAATACAAAATGCCTCACCAGGCCCCAATCATCTGTGCTCCGCTCAAGTATTTTTCTCCAGATGCAGATCCATAAGCACCTGTGTCACCAGCCATGCCGATGGCGGCCCCTCTGCTGGAAGAAGCATGCCTCCACCCAAAAGAGATCCCTGAACCTCTGCTCAGAGCAAGATATCGTTCCCACAAATGTTCCTGACACCAAGGGCAAGGTGGCTTTCCCTCGCACGCTCCTCACTCTGGCACCCAGAGATGCCGCTGACCTTGCCAAGCCCCAGTTCCAGCTCAGGGCCTGGAGAGGATGGTCCTATCCATAAAACATGCCTGAGGCTATGGTATTATTTGCTAAAACTCATGCCTACTTCATACCCTTGAAACTATTTTCACATCTGGCCTCTTACTGGATCCTCCCCACTCATGAGACAAATCAACAGGTGTCAGAGGCACCATTTTACAGATGAGGAACTGGAAATCCAGAAACACATATAAGGCTGATTCAGTGTCATATCCAGGGGGGTGGGGTGGGGGCAATGCTAACACCCAACACTGCCTGCACAGGGGTCTGGGAAGCAGCCTGGGACAGGGAGACAGACGGGCCACAAGGTTTGGAGAACACAGATCTGGATTCGAACTCCAGCTCTGCCACTTAGCCGTGTGTGTGTGTGTGTGTGTGTGTGTGTGTGCACGCGCGCGTGCGTGTAGGAGACAGGGAGACAAGGAGACAGAGAGGGAGGCCTTGAACAAATGTCACTGCCTTATCCTAACATCGTTTCCTGGCACATCAAGTATGCAGAATATGCCCCCCTCACATCAAGTAATAGGCCTGACACCACAGTATGTAGGAACACACTGTACCTTCCGAACTATGGTCCCATGCTCCAGGAACGTGGGTTTCCACGTGTATCTGCCCTCTACTTCTTTCCTAGACCCCTCTCCCCCCTCTCCCCGTTCCCTGCACGCCCTGCCAGCATCAGATACCTCCCAGACCGACCTCCTCACTCTGGTATTCAGCTTGCAGGAGCGCTGCTGATCCATTTCTAGTACACCTTATCGTACCCTAACCTTAACCCCCCATTGTACAACAGAGTGTTTTTGAAAAAATAGAAAGAAACCAAAACTCTTCACGTTAAATCTTTTTAAGGGCAGTAGAGGAGTTGACATTTAGGAAAATTAGTGACAGATGCGTTATCTCATAAATGAGGAAGACTTTCATAAAATGTAAAGTCAGAGTTACAGCCTAAGAAAACTTCTTAAAGGCAAGGTTATTTTGTGTTTGCTTTTAACCTAAACACGTATTACCTTTTACTGGGGCAGTGGGAGGAGGTGCCAGGGCTTCTAAAGAGAAGGAATTAACCCTCAGAACTTGACTCCTCAGAAACTGGACGAGTCCCATCTGCATGGAGCCGTATTTCTCACCAGGGCACGGAAACAAAGAGGTGACCAGACAGGGGTGCGCTGGGGATCAACAGCCTCCTCGGGACTCAGGAGGAAGCCAGTAGACTGGTAGGAAGAGGAGGTCACTGGTCCCTCCCTTGATGTGGGAAGTATGGAGCTTGCAGGTCTCCCATCCAGACATCCCTGAGCACAGTCACAAGGCAAAACAAGGGCACCGGGCAGGTGGAAGAACGTAACAGCTTCCTCTGTCTGCTGCTTGCTTCCCTGGCACAGACTTTCACAGCCCCTAAGGACCCCACCGCATCAGAAAAGTGCAGCAATCTAGGGGAGAACGGATCCCAAATGTTCTTCACTGGATTAATATCTGAAAGGCCACTTTGGCTCACAGGAATCAGCAGGAAGGCAAGTTTAAGAGTCCCGTGGGAAGCAAAGGTAGCAGGTGGCACTCAGGGACGGTCAGAAAGAATCTAGAACACTCAGGTTCCGCGGGGACAGGTGGGTGGTGAACCCACAGCATTGGTGGTATGGAGTCCTTTCTTTTTTTACCTGAGTTACCTGGTGTCCAACAACTAGTTGATAATCTTGTGCAATCTCGCAGCCTTCCACGGTGGCAAATATACTGTACACTGAGAGAGGCAAGCCTAAAGCAGCAGCAAAATTTCAATTGTTGACTTCCAAAAACAGGCAGAAAAACAACCCACATTACAGGAAAGTAAAGGTGGACATTCCAGAGAACTGAGGCTCAGGATCACCTTACCCCAAAAAGGTCAGTTGGCTTCCACCCAGGGCCTGCTGGGAACCCAAGGTCCACCCATATTTGCGCTGGGTAAAAGGTGAAGTTCACAAAAAGCGGCATAAACGTCAGAAATCAACAAAAAGAACATATTCTTTACTTGTGTTAATTACCAGATCTTTTTTCCTTCCTTTCTTTCTTTTTTTTTTAAGCACGCCCTGTGCAGCCTAGACTCTTTCTACAGGCACCCAAGGCACTGTGAGAGGGTGGTCCCCGGAGCGGGGACCTGGGCGCGGAGGCCAACTCTGCGCATCCTTGGGTCCCCTAAGCACCGCCTTCATGTTGGACCCTGTGCTTGTCCTTACTTATCTGTCAAACAGAACAGTGCTGGCAAGAGCTGCTCAGGAGTGGCTCAAGCATCTGGGGAGAAAGAGAAGAGGCCCCATCAAAGCCAGCAGAGAATCTGTGACACGCACTCTGAACATGCCAATTTTATTTTAGCCTTAACAGCACCAATTCTTCCGGAAGCGAAGTTGAGGCTTCCAGGAGCACCAGCAGCAGCAGCAGCGGCGGCAGCGGCAGCAGCACTCTGGCCTGCCGGTAAGAACCACGCAGAATGACTAAACCTTTTCTCCAACAAAGGAAAAACTGCACCGGATCAAAGTGCAGCAGCAGCCCCGGGCCGCAGCGGGCGCGCTTTCCGCCTCCCACCTCCCCACCGCCCTCCGAGCTCCGCCTGCGTCTTTAATTGCTCGCCTGGAACGCGTCCTCGAGGGCGCCGCGGGCAGCTGCGGCCGCCGCGCCCCGCCCCGCCCCCCCGCCCCCCCCGCGGGCGTCACGTGACGGCTGCGAAAAGTAGGGGAAAGGTTAACCCGAGCCCCGCCCCCGGCCCGGCGCGTCCCCGGCGCTCAGATCCTGTTCCACCCGCCCGGCTCCGAGAGACCTTCCGGAGCGAGCTGGCGCGCATCGCCGGCGCAGCCCGTCCTCCTCCCCCGGCGACACGCAGCGCCTGTCCGTGGGAAGGCCCGGCCCCGCGTGGCCAACCCCGAGGGCACCGAAGGGCTGCGGGCGCCGGCTGCCGCCCCACGGCCGGCCCGCAGCCCCGCGCCCCAGGCGCCCAAAGCGCGCCCGGAAGGGACTCCCGCCCCAGGAAAAATGAAGTGTTTCTATGAATGGGCGCGAAGGGCCGGGTTGCATCAGCGCGGCCCTGGCCCCAGGACTCCCCGGAGGCCCAGGCTTGACCGCTGGGTTACCGCGCGTCCAGGGTCGGGCCAAGGGCGGCAGCAGCGGGGACGCCAGGTTTACTCCCTGGGCCTCCGGGTTAGGCCACTTGTTTTCGGGACCAACTCGAAAGCTTATTTTGGCCTGCGCAGGAAGCCAGTTTCTGCCACCCTGACACAAAGTATGTGCGCCCCCAAAGGTGGCCCTTTTCTGTTGGACTCCAACAGATGGGAGTTCAGGGTGCGAGGCCGGGTCTAGCAATGCTTCACAGGAAGGAAACGGGTCGTTTCGAGGCGAAGAGGAGCCCCCAGGCTCACAGAGGCTCAACCACCAGACCCCTCGGTCTGAGGCTGCATTCAGTTCCGAGGGACGCGATGGCCCCATAGGCCTTCCCACCAGACCCTGCTTCCCCTCAAAGACCAGCTCATCTATCTGCATTAAGGTCGTCCTCCGTGCACACTCACCGCGAGTCACCTTAAATACTTCGGAGAAAGGGGGGCTGGGAGGGGTGCTGTTCGCTGGCACAAAATAAAAAAAAAAAAAAAACCAGGGAGTCCAGCCACGTTCTAATCCCTTAGTTTGAGGTTCGGGAGGAAATCAACACGCCTGAATATCTGGAATGGCCAGAAACCCGACGCCGGTGCAAGAGGATGGTGTAACAAACTACACGTTTCAAAAGGTTAAACGGATTTCTATTTTATTCGGCAACTTACAAAGTTACCAGTTCCCCCACAACAATCTCCCTTTAAATAATTCAACCCAGGGAGCACCGAGGAACCGAAAGCCTTGTCCTGAGCGGGGACTGCTTAAGCGTGTTCTGCACCGAACCTGGTTAATTATACGGGATGGTTAACTCTCGGTGTTCAAGTCGGCCCTCACCTTGGTTCCCTCCAGCTTTCACGAAAGCCAACAAACACGCTGACCCACGGCCTTTCCGAGCAAAACGAAAGGAAAGGAAATGGTCGTGGCCTCGTTGAGGGAGCGGAGGTCAGGGCTGCACCCGTCGGGGCTCCGGACGGCGCCTGCCGGGGCTTGCGGGCCCAGGGAGCCCGGACCCGGTCACGTGACGCCCCTCCCCCACCCCCGCGCGGCGGGGGGCGCGACCTTGGGCGGACGCTCGGCGCCCACCTGCCCCGCACCCAGGGCCTCACCGGGGGGTGGGGGGCGTCCGCCAGCGGAGACCCCGGCCGGGCGCCCCTGTGGTCCCCGGCGGACGCTCGGGGCCGCGCCTGGAGCCCCGCGTCAAGGGCGTGTCCCGACGGCTGCAATGCGGGGGCAGCCGGGGAGGGGGGCGGACGGCGCGCCGGGGAGTCCTGAGGCCCCAGCGTCCCTCTAGCTCCCGCCTGGAACCCCAGGACGGCCCCCCAGACCCAGTCTACCCCGATGGGGGGAGGGATGCGGCGGGATCGAGAGCGGGTGGACGGCGCCCAGCCAAGTCCAGAAGGCCGAGCATCCGTCCTGCAGCCTCGCCGCCCCTCGGACGGACCCCCACGCCCAAACCATTCCTAAGAGAAGGGTGGGATGAGCGGATGTGGGAGCCGGCGCCCCTCGTGGCCCCGGGCCGGGGGCATCCAGCCAAATCCGGAGACCCGCGCATCCCTCCAGCTCCGGCACCGCACCCGCCGGCGGGCCGACCCTCGGGCGTACCCTCACACCCAATCCACTCCCGGGAGAGGAGGGGGAGAGGAGCGAGCAAAGAAGCCAGTGGCCCTGCTAGTCCCGGGCTTGGCGCATCCTGCCAAGTCCGGGGGCCGAGCATCCCTCTCGCGGCCGCACCGGACCCGCACCGGGGACTCGCGCGCACACCGGCCCCCGGCGGACGCCCCCCGCCCCCCGCGATCCGATCCGGGGCGGGAGGTGAGGAGTCCCTGCCGCGCTCGCGTTTCGGGCTCCGGGCGAAACCCGCCGTCCGGGTGGAGGGATGCTGGGGGTTCCCCCCGCCCCCGCCTGGGTCGGGACCCGGGCAGTCCCCGCGCGCCCCCCCCGAGCCCGCCGCAGCCCGCAGGCCCGCGCGCCGTCCGCGGGCGCAGCCTCGGCCCAGCCTTACCGAGTCAGCGAACGGAGGCGCGGCGGCGGCGGCGGAGGCGGAGGCGGCGGAGGCGGCGGCGCACTGAGCGCTCAGCGAGCGAGAGCCGGGGGCTGGAGGGCCGCGGGCGAGGCCGAGTGCACCCGACGCCGCCGCCGCCGATTGGCTGGAGCGTGCGGGGCTGCGGTGCGGGCGGGGCTGAGACTCCCCGCGCGGGGCGGGCGGAGGGGGGGGGCCGCGGGGGGGGCGGGACCGGGACGGGGCGGGGCCTCCGCGGCTCCCCGGGGAGCGTGTCGGGTGAGGAAACTGAGGCTGCTGGGGGCACGCGGCCAACGCCTCTGCCAGCCTGGGGCCCGGGGCGAGATTCCTCAGCCCGGAGACTCGGTTTTCTCATCTGAAAAATGGGCCAACTCCTGTGGGCCAAGCCCGTAAAAGTGCTTAGCAGGGTGCGGGGTTCACGCGAGCCCTCCACAGCCATTGCCGCCTCTAATCCGCAAAGCGCCCCCATAAATAGCCGATCCCGGCCGGGGCTGCAGAAAGGATCACTAACTCGCGCATGACCATATGGCTGAGAAAATGGACCCGACGCTGGAGCCAAGTCTAACTCCAGAGCCGTCGCCCCAAATCCCCAAATCGGACATTGTCCCCGGAGTGACAGCTCAGGCGAGCCGGAGGCCGCGTGGCTCGCGGAGCCAACCCGCTGCTGCGAGTTCCCGCGACCCTTCTGAGCCTCTTCCTCCTCATCTAACCGGGAGAAAAACACCTCCCTCGGGGGCTTTGGTAAGATTTGGCAAATTAATCATTCAGGCGCCTAAAGCAGTGTAGGTGCCAGGAAAGACCTGGCTGGTAGTGGGGACAGAGTGACCCAGAGACCCTTGCGTGGGCGGACCCCCGGGGCCTGGGCCGGCAGCTGCCGCAGGGCGCTCAGGTCAGGGGCGCAGCGGTTCCCCCCACCCCGCCCCGCCCCGCCCCGCCCCGCGCCTTCCCTTCCCTCTAGCTGGTGGCCCTGCAGGTAACAGGTGCTCCGTAAAGGCCCCAGGTTTATGAACAGAGACCCGGCTCTCCTAGAGCTCAGTGACTTCTTTGGGCAATGAAAAGGCCATGCTTGCCTCCATCTTTCTGCCTGTATCCTTTGGTGGTTACCACTGGAAGGTTTAGAAGAGAAAATGAAAGTTCTCTCTTGTTCCCGCCCCCGTCACTGCTGCTACTACAGTTAACTGTTGGTGTGCGCTCTCCAGGCTGTTTGAAGTGAAGTCACAGGATCTGTGCTGTTTGTGACACTCTTGTTTTCACTTGGCTCCCCCCTTGGACGACGGTTCCCTGTGGAGATACAGAGATGACCTCCTCTGTCTCGGTGATGAACGCGCCCCACGGCCCTTAGAGCCCCTTTTCACCATTGCGGGTATAAATAAAGCTGCACTGGCTGTGAGTGGGCCTCTCTGAGCTCTGATTTCTCTCTGTAGATCCCTAGTAGTGAAGCAACTGAGTCAAAGGGCAGGCACCTGTGACATTTTGGTGACATTGGTGTCACTTGCAGAGCCGCCCCAAAAAAGCTTACTGGCATCTATCTATTCCTACCCAGGCATGGGAGTGGAGTCCTGTCTCTAGGGACCATCAGTGCTGTCTGTCTCTATCCGCTCTCTTCATGTTTCTCAGTCCTAAAGGAGAGCGTGTAGATAATGCTATTTATTTTAATTTGCATTTCTCTGAAGTTAGAAGTTAGAGATTTCCCGCCACTGCCGGCTCCCATCTTGCCCACCAGGGATCCCAGGCTGCGACACCCCCCACCCCTCCCCTCCAGATTTCGCAGCCTGGCAAAGCAGGTGGGCTGGGCCAGGGCACACCTGCAGAGACCTGCATCCTCTACTCCACAATCATGGCAAGTAGGCTTTCCAGGCTTGTCTCAAATGCTCTTCCCTCTCCTTTCCCTGGAACACAACAGCTGGCGGTCTGCAGGTCCCAGCCCAAGGTCACTTTCTTCCTCACTTAAGTCCCATGGTGCTCCCCTCTGGGATCAGCCCTGCGCTGTGTATGTTCCCAGGGCTCTGTGGCCTTGACCTTACACACCTCCCTGCGCACGTCCCCGTGTCACCTTGCAGGCCGGGTGAGGCAGGGGCAAAGGCAGGACTGCTGTCCATGGGGCCACCAGGTCGCTACAGTCACCTGTGCCCCAGTGACTGGGCTCTTGGGCCACGGTAAGGAAGCCCACGCCCGCCAGCAGTTCCAGCCAGAGCGTAGAGGCCTCATTCTCCTCCTGTGCTCTGCTCCCCGAGACTGCAGCTCCCCAGGGCCGCTTAGCAGCCACTATTAATAAAAAGCCCAGGAACTAGGCCTCTGGGGAGCTCCGGGCCTGTCGAATCCTGTGTTCTCTTTGGGCCAAAAATATCCCAGAGTCGGCCTCAGAAACTAGAGTAATCTTTCTCAAGGTCCGTTTCTGTTTTTGTTCTTTTTTCAATTCTTCCCCAGTTTGAAAGGAACATACTATCGCAGCTGCCTATTGTGGCTATACAGAAACCTCTTTTTAAAAAAAATGCATGTACTGTCTTTATTATCACTAAGAAACCCCCCCTTTTTTTTACTCTGAAAATATCTTTTTTTTTTTTTTTCAGATTTTCTTTATTTATTCATTAGAGACACAGAGAGAGATAGAGAGACAGAAACACAGGCAGAGGGAGAAGCAGGCTCCATGCAGGGAGCCCGACGTGGGACTCGATCCCGGGTCTCAGGATCACACCCTGGGCTGCAGGCGGCACTAAACGGCTGAGCCACCCGGGCTGCCTGAAAATATCTTTTTATGAAAAAATTCAAGCATATAAAAGTTAATGAAATCAATAAAGTCCTGGATAACCAAGCAAAACAGTTTCAACAATTATCAAGTGAGGGCCAAGCTTGTTTTTGTCTACCCCTGCCACTGCCTCTGGATTTCTTTAAAGCAAATCCAGAAATCCTACTGTTCTGTCTACCTGTTCTTGAGTACAGATTTCTGAAAGACAAAAGTTTTTTTGTAAAAACATATTCCCCTGTGGGACACCTGGATGGCTCAGTGGTTGGGCGCCACCCTTCGGTTCAGGTCGTGATCCCATGATCCAGGATCCAGTCCCACATCGGGCTCCCTGCAGGGAGCCTGCTTCTCCCTCTGCCTGTGTCTCTGCCTCTATGTCTCTCATGAATAAATAAATAAATTTAAAAAAATAATAATAATAAATAAAAACACATCCCCCTAACACACACACACACACACACACACACACAAAACATACCAAGAATACCATTGGCCAACCTAAAATAGCACAACAATTGTAATACAAAACTTGTAAGGCCTGGAGCAGCCTGGGTGGCTCAGTGGTTTAGCGCTGCCTTCAGCCCAGGGCCTGATCCTGGAGACCTGGGATCAAGTCCCATGTCAGGCTCCCTGCATGGAGCCTGCTTCTCTCTCTGCCTCTCTCTGTGTGTCTCTCATGAATAAATAAATAAAATCTTTAAAAAAAAAAAGCTTGTAGGCCCTCTTGGGCTGCCAAGAGCACGGCTGAGTCCCACTCTCCTGCCAGCCATATTCATTGCTGGCAGCTCCCAGCCGGTTCTGATCCCAAAACATGTGGGATTTTCTAGAATTTAGCTCTCACTTCCCATAGGAAACAATTTTGTAATCCCGGAGTTCTGTGCTTCTCTCTCCTCTCCAGTGCTTTGAAACCCTCTGAACTTGAACCTTGAGCTGCTGTCAGTAGTGGGCAAATAACAGCAGTCCCACGTCAGGTGGCAATAATATTTGCTCAGCCAGCATCGCTGGAGTTTGGTAAGGACAAAATGAGGTAAAGCATGCAGGTGCAAGCAAACTGTTTCAGACACAGCTCGACCATGTGCTAGTGACAGGAACTCCTAGTAACAACCAAAGGGTATTCTTATTTGAATAGGCTTGCCCTATGACCCAGTCAGTAATCCTGCTCCTGAGTATCACTGAAGAGAAATAAGAGCACATGTCTGCGCAAAGACGTCTGGTACAAGAATGTTTGCAGAAGTTTCACTCAAGGGGTGCCTGGATGGCTCAAGCGGTTGGGCATCTGTCTTCAGCTCAGGTCATGATCTCGGGGCCCTGGGATCAAGTCCCACCCTTGGGACTTGGTGACTCTCTGCTCAGTGGGGCGTCAGCTTCTCCCTCTCCCTCTGTGCTCGTTCTCTCTCTCTCTCTCTCTCAAGTAAATAAATAAATCTTAAAAAAAAAAAAAAGAAGTTTCACTCAAATGGACAAAAATCCAGAAACAACCCATGGGGCCATCGACATAGAATGGATAAATATATTGTGATTTCTCCATATAGTAGAGCAATAAGGAGCAACAAAAAAAGAATAAAGGGACACCTGAATGGTTCAGTGGCTGAGCATCTGCCTTCAGCTCAGGGCATCTGGGATCCGGGATCAAATCCCACATTGGGCTCCCTACAGGGAACCTGCTTCTCCCTCTGCCTGTGTCTCTGCCTCTCTCTGTGTCTCTCATAAATAAATAAAATCTTAAAAAAAAAAAAAGAATAGAGTGCTAACACACAAGTGGATGGATCCTACAGATCTTATATCATATAAAAGAAAACCAAACAAACACACAAAATATTTATATGTTATATGATTTACTTGTTTAATTTATTTATTTGGTAGAAAGAGAGAGCACAAGTATGGGGACGGTGGAGGGAGAAGCAGGCTCCACTAAGCAGGGAGTCCGGCATGGGACTCAATCCCAGGACCCTGAGATCATTACCTGAGCTGAAGGCAGACACCCAACTGACTGAGCCACCCAGCTGCCCTTGCTGTATGATTTCTATAACAAATGTGCATAATAATTGCAGTGATGGGTGACTGAGAAACAGAGTAAGGAGGCCACAGGCGGGCTCAGTGGAGTAATATGAAAATGCAGGGCTCTATATCCCTCAGATTATGCGCTTACTGTTCTTGCTACCTGCATGGTAGGCCTCAATTTCAAAAATTAAAAATTAAGGGGCACCAGGGTGGCTCTGTCAGTGAAGCGTCTGCCTTGGGCTCAGGTCATGATCTCCGGGGTCCTGGGATCAAGCCCCTCATCAGCCTCCCTCCTCCTACTAGGAGCCTGCTTCTACCTCTCCATCTGCCTGCTGCTCCCCCTGCTTGTGCTCTCTCTCTGTGTCAAATAAATAAATAAAATCTTTAAAAAAAATAATAAAAGCTTTTGTTTATAAACAATAAAATGTAGTCAATGAATAACTTATTTCCTGGTTTAGTAATCAGAAATGCAGATATGATTGTCAGCCAGAGCTTGCGATCAGCATGAGGCACATCCACTCTTTCAACAGATGTTTATTCCAAAGTCCAGACTGCCAAGACCCGATGCATTACTTGCCAGCCATGGATAAAAAAGTTGGGCTTCTTGAACTGTAGAGTTTTATTTTAAATAAATCTGGGAACTCTTTATGGAAAATGTCAGAAGAGTTCAAGGGCCACCATTCGGACTTCAGATCCCGGTCATGTCCGAGGTCTGCGCAAACTAGCCCAGCCTGCCTGGAGAGTGTGCACTGGGGCCTGGACCTGAGCTTGTAGTGGGACCAGAGCAGCGTGCTGGTCACAAAGCTGGTGACAGCTCAGTGGGTACTCCTGGAAGTTGACAGCTTGACTGTCCCTAGCTGGAACTGCACCAGCCTGGACACTGGGACCTCAAATATAGGGAAGAGGTGACTGACCCCCCTGCCCCACAGCGCCTGCAAGTAGGTGCCTAGAAATCCAAGTGAGAGCATTAGCAGAAGACTTCTGTGTCAAGAAGGAAATTCCCCCGCTTTGGAGGGAGAAGAAGATGGGCAGCTAGCGCCTTGGGTCAGTGGCTTTTATGCTGGGAGGGTCACTAGTGAGAATCTACTGGCAGCTACAACCTTTTCCCCAGAAAAAAATGCACGCATGTAAACCATGGTAAATAATTTAATTCTTGAACCTCTCAAAGCCATTTACAAACTCCTGACTCACACAGGTTAAGAAAAATAATCTGAAATGTGGCAACAAGGCAAAAGGGTATTTGAATATTATTTCATGGGCTTGTTGTCTAACTGGCCCATCCAAGGATTTGCTTCTTCTCTGGGGAAACGTATCTCGACCAGGCCCCAGACTCTATGAAGATTCTATGTGTTAACCAGTAGATTTTTGTCCAACAGAAATCCTTTGCATTAGATGCAAGGAAAAAAAAAAGTAGAAAAAAAAAAAGTATTCCAGGGCACCTGGGTGGCTCAGTCGGTGAAGTGTCAGCCTTCGACTCAGGTCATGATCTTGGGGTCCTGAGACAGAGCTCCGTGTCGGGCTCCCTGCTCGCTGGGAAGCCTGCTTCTCCCTCTCCCTCTGCTGCTCCCCCTGCTTGTGCCTGCCCTGTCAGATAAACAAAATTTTAGAAAAAGGAAGTAAGGAAGAGAGGGAGGGAGGGAAGGGAAGGGAAGGGAAGGGAAGGGAAGGGAAGGGAAGGGAAGGGAAGGGAAGGGAAGGGAAGGGAAGGGAAGGGAAGGGAAGAAGAAAAGAAAAGAAAAGAAAAGAAAAGAAAAGAAAAGAAAAGAAAAGAAAAGAAAAGAGACTCAAAGGTATGATTTCATTGCCCTGTAGGATGTTAAGGAGTTTTGTACCTACTTAGGATAAACTTCAGATTTTTTTCCACCTTCCTGTGTAGGGAAAACGCAGCTCTTCCTGCCCTGTGTCTGTTTGCTCTGTGACTCATCTACTCACCATCATAGCACTTCACTTCTGATACTTCTAGTCACCAAACACGGGGAGGTTTTTCCCACAGCAATAGGCAATTCTCAGACACCTGCAGGGTGTCTAGGAATTCAACTCCATTCTGACATGGTCTACCCAGATAGCGTCAGATCCCACAGGCTAAGGGCTTGATCCTCACCAAAGGCTCCCCTGTGCCCACCACTTCAGATAGCAGGTTGTTATGTGTGCTCTGGCCAACCCTCTACAGGGGTTCCAAAGACCCCTCCTGGAGTCCAAGGAATTTGCTGGAGTGGCTCACAGAACTCAGGGACACACTTACTTAGACTTGCTGGTTTATTAGAGGATATGACAAAGATGCTGATGAACAGCCCAGTGGAGGCACATAGGGCAAGTCTGGAGCTTCTGTCTCCATGGCTTTGGCATGCATCACTCTCCAAGCGTGGGTACATTCACCAGCCTGTGCTATTGGGGTGTCTTGGAGGCTCCCTCATGTAGGCATGAGGGATTGCTAACTCCATTTCCAGCCCCTCTCTGTTTTCTGAAGAATGGGGCTAGGGGGCAGCCAAGAATTTCAAGCTTCTCATACTGACTTGGTCTTTTTGCTGACCAGCCCCCAGCCCGGGGTCCCCCCAGAGTCGCCTGGACAGATGGTGCCAGCGCTCTTATTGCTTAGGAGTTTGCAAGGATTTCAGGAGCTCTGCGGGGCAGGGGCGGGAGGGGGTGGGGGGGTGGGCAGAGCCCCTATGCATACTTTCTGTTAACTCACAGAGTCGAAATAGTTCCCTAGCCATCATGTTCCAGCTTTCTCCTCTGTCAGAACTTCTGGACTCAGCCTCTAGAATCCTCCTCCTCCCACCATCCTGTTGGGTCCTTCACTGATAAATTTATTTATTTATTTTTTTCTTTCCTTCACTGATAAATTTAAATCTTTGACATTTGCTCACTTTGTATTTGAGAGTCCTGTTTTTGACTTACTGAAAATCCTATCCGACACACATTACTGTGCATGAGAGCCGGATGCCTTTCCGAGAGCTGACACTTGGTACAAAGCGTCTCAGAGAATGAAGGATGAGAGAGGAGGGCCTTCAAACATTCCTAGGACTCTGGGGTCTCTTGTTATAAATGGGCTCACTTCTCAGGCCACCCAGGGTCAAACTTCTTAGAGGCAGAGACATTGAGATAGCAGCTTGGACCTCTTTTTTTGCCCATAGCATCCTCCTGCGTTTCTGCAGCAATGCAACACTAGGGGAGACCTTGCTGGGAAAGAGTTGGGGGCACCCACACCCACGAGCCCCCTGGAGCAGCACAGGGCAGCTGGTAAACCGTGGGACCATTTGTACAGGACCTCCAGCTTGTACTGCACCTTCCTACTCATACATGGTGTTATCCTCACATTTCCAATGTATTCCATATTTTCTTTTCCTTTAAAAAAGACCTAGGATGACTGCAAATATCAAGGCCTGAGAAAAGCACTGGCTCTGCCGAGTCCAATGACACGTTCCTTTGGTCCTTATCCCAAGCAGGAAACACTTGAAGATTCTAGGTTTAAGCCAGAGCAAGCATATCTGCTTTCCATGCTCCACAAACCGTCTGGGCCTCAGGTCACTGCCCTGCCCCAATTTCTGCCCCAGGCCTGTCCCCTCCTGTCCCTAGCAGGCCCTCTTCATTTATAAAAGGAGGGTCGGGCAGCCTGGGTGGCTCAGTGGTTTAGCGCAGCCTTCGGCCCAGGGCCTGATCCTGGAATCTCGGGATCAAGTCCCACATCGGGCTCCCTGCATGGAGCCTGCTTCTCCCTCTGCCTGTGTCTCTGCCTCTCTCTCTCTCTCTTTGTGTGTGTGTGTCTCCTGAATAAATAAATAAAATCTTTAAAAAATAAAAAAATAAAAGGAGGGTCAAATACACCAACTCATCTCGGAGGGGTGGGAGAACTTTTAAGAATCTATTGAGCACCTGCTGTATGCCAGGCAACAAGCTAACCGGGGAGTGACTGCAGAATGTGAGATCCTCAGGGGCCCCTTCATCCTGCATCTTGTCCTTCACCTCCAGCACGAGTCCTCCCGAAGCTCATTAGTGACTGTGGTGACCCACAAGCTCCCTGGACCAGCAGAGGCCACTTGGCAAACCACAGTTGCCTCCTTCTCTAGATCCCATCCTGTTGGAAGCCTGTGCTACATTTCACTATTGCCTCATCTTCCTCTCCCGGGAGCCTTCTCCTCCTGTAACCTGTGAGTCACTCTGGTCCCAGGTTTTCCTCCTCCGCTGGGACCTGTTCTCAGATGCCTTCTCTGGCTCACCTCCATCTGCCTTTCAACCTAGATATGGCTCCAAGCCTCTTGCTTTGGCCCTGCCTCCGTCACCAGCTTTGCTCCCCTGTGAGCCCCCACCCGGCCACACTACACCCCATTCTGATCCTCCCAAATCCTCACCAGAGGGGCCCTCCCCAGGTGAAATGATAGGGCTGAGCTACCCACCAGGAAGAAAAGGCAAGTTTCAGGGGCCAGTGGAGCAGGGACACAGAGAAAATAGGTGTGTGTGTGTGTGTGTGTGTGTGTGTGTGTGTGTGTTATATTTCTTATGTCCAAGAAAGCAGCAAATAACCACCAAGGGGAAAGTTAAAACTCTGAAGGATTTTCTTATACTCATTTTAGTATGTATCTTTTAAATTACATATGAGGAAGTCACCCTAATCCTTTTAGCAAGGAGGGCTTTCAAAAGATCTGAATCTAGGGGCTCCTGGGTAGCTCAATTGGTTAAGTGGGCAACTCTTGATTTTAGCCCAGGTAATGATCTCAGGGTCCTGGGATCAGGTTCCACATCAGGCTCTGTGCTGGGGGTGGAGTCTGCTTAAGATTTTCTCTCTCTCTCTCCCTCTGGCTCTCACTCCTCTTCTGCTTGTGCATGTGGTCTCTCTCTCTCTCTCACTCTCTCTCTCTCTCAAAAAAAAATCTGAATCCAGCCCTGATCTGAACCATATTCATTCATTTCTTCATTCATTCATTCATTCATTCATTCATTCATTCATCAGACAAATATGTACTGAGCACCTCCAATGTGCCAGGATTGTTCTAGATACTGGAACTCTGCAGTAATAGAGCCTTTAAACCAAGCCCTGTCCTCAGGAGCCCTCATTCTGGTGGGAGAAGCAGACAAGCAGCAAATTCACTCTTTTGTGTGAAAAGAAAGGGCAAAGGAGAAAAAACAAGGAGGGGGACCCAGGGTGCATGACCTAGCATGGGGTAGGTAAGGCTAGCTTATATTTTCAATGGAGCATAAGTTCCTAAAGGTAGAAACCTTTGTAACCCCACCTAACTCATCTTGGGTCTCAGAAATGTTAGCTGAATGATTGATAGGTGAGTAGATGGGTGGATGGATGGGTAAATGGGTGGATAGATGGGTGGGTAGATGGGTATGAGCTCCCGCATGCCCTTCCCAGTGGGCCCTTCTTTTCCATGTCCTCAACCCATCACAAATTCTTCCTCAAGAATCTTTAAACTTCATTCCTGTCTGTCCTTCTTCGTGGTGTGCCTAAGGTCACCTTCTGAGTCACAACAACTTTGATGCACCCTGTGGCCTCAGGCAGACCTAGATGCATAATTTGTCAGGTCCAAGGCAAAATGAACATGCAGAGATTCTTGTTTGAAAATGATTAAGCATTTGAGGACGGGGATCCCTGGGTGGCGCAGCGGTTTGGCGCCTGCCTTTGGCCCAGGGCGCGATCCTGGAGACCCGGGATCGAATCCCACGTCGGGCTCCCGGTGCATGGAGCCTGCTTCTCCCTCTGCCTGTGTCTCTGTGCCTCTCTCTCTCTCTGTGACTATCATAAATAAATAAAAATTTAAAAAAAAAGAAAAAAAAAAAAAAGCATTTGAGGACGGTGACAGCTGAGCATTAAACCAACCACAGGGCCACTCTGATTGCTGGCTCTTGTAACAGCATGGGTGGCACACCCATGAAACTGGGCCTGCTTTGAAGGCCTTCCTAAATCTGTACTTAAGGAGCCACCCAGGCTGTGCTTACAAGCCTCAATGAAGGGGCGCCTGGGAGGCTCAGGCAGCTGTCTGCCTTCAGCTCAGATCATGATCCCGGGGTCCTGGGCTGGTCCTGCAATCAAGACCTGCACCAGGCTCCTTGCTCAGTGGTGAACCTGTGTCTCCCTCTCTGTCTGCCTGTCGCCCCCGCTGCTGGTGCTCTCTCTTGGGCTCTAAATAAATAAATAAATAAAATCTTTATTATTTTTTAAAAAGATTTTATTTATTTATTCATGAGAGACGGGGGGCGGGGTGCAGAAATACAGGCAGAGGGAGAAGCAGGCTCCATGCAGGGAGCCTGATGTGGGACCCGATCCCGGGACTCCAGCCAGGATCATGCCCTGGGCCAAAGGCAGGCACTAAACTGCTGAGCCACCCAGGGATCCCTAAATAAAATATTTAAAAAACAAAAAAACAGGGGATCCCTCGGTGGCTCAGTGGTTTGGCGCCTGCCTTCGACCCAGGGCGTGATCCTGGAGTCGTGGGATCGAGTCCCACGTTGGGCTCCTTGCATGGAGCCTGCTTCTCCCTCTGCCTGTGTCTCCGCCTCTCTCTCTGTGTGTCTATCATGAATAAATAAATAAATCTTTAAAAAAAGCAAAAACAAAAAAACAAGCCTCGATGAATTCTGTGCTCCTTCCCTCAAGACTTCACTCCACTTCCAGCCTCTGGGCATCTGTTCCTACTGTTCCCTGCTCAGGGTGCCTTCCCCACTCACCGCTTGTCTTTGTGCACAGCCATGAGCTAGACGTTAGGAAGGGAGATGCGGTAAATCAAACCTAGTCCTGACTCCAGAGAAAATGCTCACAGGGCACCTGAGTTCTGGCTTAGCTGCAGCCCTGCCCACTGCGTGGCCCAGAGCTGGTACACTTTCCTCTGTTGCAAAACGGGCAGCAGCCAGGCCAATGCTGCATCCACCTGGGGTTCTGCTCATAACCCTCCCCCATTTAAAAAAATCTACGCTATAAGGCCACCTGGGTGGCTCAGATGGTTAAGCATCCGACTCTTGATTTTGGCTCAGGGTGTGATCTCAGGGTGCTGAGATCGAGCCCCACATCAGGCTCCATGTAGAGTGCGGAGGAGACTGCTTAGGACTCTCTCTCTCTTTCCCTCTGCCCGTCCCTGCCCCCTGCGAGTGCTCCCCCCCAAAAGAAACCTAAGATATGACTCACGTGCTATAACATTCATCCTTTTAAAGTATACAATTCAGTGGTTTTTAATATATACAAGAGGTTGCGCAACCACCACCATGATGCAATTCCAGAACATTTCCCACAAATCCCCTCCTAAAAGAAACCCCATTCCCAGTAGCAGTGCTCCTCTCATACCTGCTGCCTCCCTGGCAAGCACTACTTTACTTTCTACCTCTACAGCTTTGCCTACTCTGGATGTTTCATATGAATGAAATCCAGCACTATGTGATCTTGGTGTCAGGCTCCTTTCGTGTTTTCATGGTTCATCTTTGTCTTTGCAGGTATCAGGACTTCTTTCCCTTTTGTGGCTGGATATTCCATTGTGTGTCAAAGGGACATTTTGGCGGATGCCTAGAGCACCCACACATCAGCTTCCAATGCCTGGAGGTTGCAGGAGCCCAGCTCCCACTCTGAACTTGACCCTGAAATACAGCCCGGTCTTCTTTTCCTTTATGGAAAAATTTCACTTCTCCTTCAAAGTCAGATACCACCTGCTCCAAGATTTCCCTCCCCAGATTTCTCCCAGAGACTGATGAATCCCTTCTTCCGGGTCTTCCAATAGGTCTGGGATGCAGGACACTCCACCTTCCCTAAGGTCCGCGACCCTGATCCGGAACAGCCCCCGGGTCCCCTGCCGGGCGGGCCAACCCGCCAAGACTGGTGTGGAATGGGAAAGAGGGAAATTGCCTGGACGCTCATTGGCTGCCAGACGAGCGATTTCCTTGCGATCACTCGCTTTGGACGGCAGGGGAGGGGGAAGTTCGGCGGGGGGCGGGGACGCGGAAACGACGGCGCGGAGGGGGACCCACCGACGCAGCAGCCCGCCTGGGTGCCGGGGGTCCTGGGGGCAGGGGAGGGCGCCCACGCCCCCCACCCATCCCCCCGGGGCCCACCCACAGCTCCATTTGCGTCCCAGGGTCGCGCTGGGCAGCTGGTTAGCGCTTCGAGTGTGTGGGTGGGGGGAGGGGGGGAGGGGAGGGGAGGGGGAGGGGCGGCGGCGCGGCCCGGGGAGCGAGGGCCCGAGCTCGGGGTCCCCGCCCGGGGGCGGCGCGGCTGGCGGCGCAGGGTCGGGGTGGGCGCCGCGCAGCTCGCTGCTCTGGTCCGTCCTCATCACGTTTTCGAATCACACAGTAAAGTGCGTTCGTCGTGGAAGCGCAGGAAACACTGAACCGTCAAATGAAAATAAAAAGCTTTACAAGGTTGCCTGGAATCTCAGGGCCTAACGCTGGGGGGTATTTCCTTTCTGGTGGGTCTTTTCTTCCTCCCTCTCTTCCTTCCTTCCTACCTTCCTTCGTTTCTCTCTTTCTTTCTTTTTTAAGAACTTATTAGTTATTTTAGCGAGAGGGAGTATGGGTGGGGGGAGTGCAGAGAGGGCACCTCCAGGCGGCTCACAGGGAGCCCCGAGGGGAAGCAGGGCTCCTCCCAGGACAGCGAGGAACTGAGGGGAAGCCTAGAGTCTGATGCTTAACCTGCTTAAGGGAATGAGCCACCCAGGCGCCCCTCCTTTCTGTCCTTTGTGCTGCTTTCTATAGATCTTAAGACCCTCCTTTCCTGCTTTTCACAAAATGAAAGTCGTAGAGTAGGGCCTATGAAGTGCTCATCTTCTCTCTTTTTTTTTTTTCTTTATTTTTTTCTTTATTTATTATTTATGATAGTCACAGAGAGAGAGAGAGGCAGAGACATAGGCAGAGCAAGAAGCAGGCTCCATGCACCGGGAGCCCAACGTGGGATTCGATCCCGGGTCTCCAGGATCGCGCCCTGGGCCAAAGGCAGGCGCTAAACCCGCTGCGCCACCCAGGGTTCCCTCATCTTCTCTTTTTAATTTAACATTATTCATTTTCCCCAACGGATGGATTCTCTTGGGGATAAATGGAAGCTGCCTGGAAGCCCCTTCGTCCCCTCCCTTCCCACCTCCATCCAACTCCCCTCTCTAGAAGTAACCAACATCCTTAGTGTTGGAAGATCTTCTTCCAGACTTTTTGCACTTCTTACATCACACCTTATGTATATCTAGAAATACACAGTTTTATTTTAGAGCTCTCTTTTAGTGACACCAAACTAAGTTGTGTATACGGTTCTGGAACTTGCTTCCTACCCTCCCCCTTCACAGTACATTTTGGAAATCAGTTGGTCTGGACCTACGTCCTTCACTGCTTTATGATATTATACAATTTGAATGCACCTTTATCTATTTCAAGCATTCTCTGTTGTTTCTTGTGTATTTTTTTTAAGATTTTATTTATTTATTCATGAGAGACACAGAGAGAGAGAGAGAGGAAGAGACATAAGCAGAGGGAGAAGCAGGCTCCTTGTGGGAACTCCGATGCAGGACTCGGTCCCAGAACCCCAGGATCACGCACTGAGTCAAAAACAGACAATCAACTGCTGAGCCACTCAGGCGTCCCTGTTGTTTCTCGCTTTTAGTTGGTTTCCAATCTCACTCTCTTCAACCATTCATCCCAAATGCGTTTCTTAAGCACCTGCTGTGTGCCTCACCTTTCTCAGGCTGGGGACATACAACAGATGAACAAAATAGAACAAAATAATGCCACCCTCTTGGGGCTCACTGTCTAGAAGCACTGCATGTGGGTGAGGAGGGGATATTTTATTTTATTTTATTATTTTTTTAAAATTTTTTTTAAATTTATTTATTTACGATAGTCACACTCAGACAGAGAGAGAGAGAGAGAGGCAGAGACACAGGCAGAGAGAGAAGCAGGCTCCATGCACCGGGAGCCTGACGTGGGATTCGATCCCGGATCTCCAGGATCGCGGCCTGAGCCAAAGGCAGGCGCCAAACCGCTGCGCCACCCAGGGATCCCGATATTTTATTTTTTGAGTGGGAAATATGCTCTGATCACTAATGTGGTTTGAATATCAAATCAATATTTTTAAAAAGATCTAGGGAAAGTGGTATCTGCCCCATCTGACACACAGGTAATCAGTCTTAGGTTTCTTGTATTATCCTTCCAATATTTCCTTATAAAAATACAAGGGGGAAAAAAACAAGCAAAATGAGTCATGTATGCTACTTATCATCAGGGAAATGCGAATCAAAACTACAATGAGGGGGGATCCCTGGGTGGCGCAGCGGTTTGGCGCCTGCCTTTGGCCCAAGGCGCGATCCTGGAGACCCGGGATCGAATCCCACGTCGGGCTCCCTGTGCATGGAGCCTGCTTCTCCCTCGGCCTCTGTCTCTGCCTCTCTCTCTCTCTCTGCCTCTCTCTCTCTCTCTCTGTATGACTATCATAAATAAATAAAAAAATTAAAAAAAAAAACAAAAAAAAAAAAACAAAACTACAATGAGATATTGCCTCACACCTGTCAGAATGGCTAAAATCAACAACACAAGAAACAACAGGTGTTGGCAAGGATACAGATACAAGGATACAGTGTTGTACACTGTTGGTGGGAGTGCAAACTGGTACAGCCACTCTGGAAAACAGAATGGAGTTTCCTCAAAAAGTTAAAAATAAAACTATAATTTAGCAATGGCAGTACTGGGTATTTACCCAAAGGGTACAAAAATACAGAATTCAAAGGGGTACATGCACCCCAGTATTTATAACAGCATTGTCTATAATAGCCAAATTATGGCAACAGCCCAAGTGCCCCTTGACTGATGAATGGATAAAGAAGATATGGTGAATATAGACAATAAAGTATTATCAGCCATCAAAAAAGAATGAGATCTTGCCATTTGCAATGATGTGGCTAGAACTAGAGGGTGTTATGCTAAGCAAAATCAGTCAGAGGGTGACAAATACTATATGATTTCATTCCTATGTGGAATTTGAGAAACAAAACAAATGAGCAAAGGGGAAAGAAAAGAGAGACAGAGAGGCAAACCAAGAAACAGACTCTGAACTGTAGAGAACACACTGATTACACTGGTTACAGAGGGGAGGTAGGTGGTGGTGGGGGTGGGGAAATAGGTGATGGGGATGAAGGAGGGTACTTCTGATGAGCACCAGGTGATGTATGGATGTGGTGAATCACTATACTGTATACATGAAATTAATATTACAATGTATGTTTACTCCCTAGAGTTTAAATTAAAACTTTAAAAAATCATGAACAGCAACCAAAAAATGAGAGTGTATATATATATATTTCCCTTCTTTCTCGTGTAAAAGGAAACTTGCTATGGTTTACTATAGCCCTCTCCTTTTAAAAGATGTGTTGGGGCAGCCCCGGGTGGCTCAGTGGTTTAGTGCTGCCTTCAGCCCAGGGTGTGATCCTGGAGACCAGGGATCCAGTCCCGCATAGGGCTCCCTGCATGGAGACTGGTTCTCCCTCTGTCTGTGTCTCTGCCTCTGTGTGTGTGTGTGTGTGTCTCATGAATAAATAAATAAAATCTTAAAAAAAAATCTTTTAAAAGATTTTTAAAAAAGATTGTCTTGGTGTTATTTTCCTGTAATTGCATAGAGAGGGAGTATGGTGGGGGGGGTCATTTAACTTTATATATTGTTTGAAGGTACGCAGTGTTCCATCGTATAGTTTATTTTACCATGATTTATTTGTGTCCTGTGACATTTTGCATTTCCTGTCTTTTGCTTTATAAACTGCAATGAAGTTGCTGCAATGGTTAACTGCACAAAAGTCAGTTCTTCCACCGGCAAGTTTTACTGTAGGTTAATTTACTTAATCCACTGAATCAAATGTTAATCTCCTCTAGAAGCAGACTCATATGCACACCCAGAATCATGTGGGACCAGATATCGGCTCCCCCCCGACCTTGGCCTAGTCAAGTTGACAAATAAAATTAATCCTTACACCCTCCTTGGAGTTGTCTTGGTTTGCCCTCCCCCCTGCTTGGGATGAGTTCTCCAGTCCCAGAAGTGAAAAATACTGTCTTAGTGCATTTAAATTTGTATTTTTTTTTTTCATTATGAGTAAGGCTGAGAATCTTTTTTGCAAACTTGGGGAATATTTGTATTTCTTCTCAGTGTACTGCTCATACATTTTGCCTATTTTTCTACTAGGTTGTTGGCCTTTTCATAGATTGTGCTGAAAAAATAACTTTTTAACCGGTATGTCTTTTTATAATGAGCATTATCAAAATAAAGTTCTATATGATACAACTCGTTCATTTAAAGTATATATTTCAAGGGGTGCCTGGATTGTTCTGTTGGTTAAGCATCTGACTCTTGGTTTTGGCTCTGGTCATGATCTCAGGGTCATTAGATTGAACCCTACATCGGGCTCTGCACAGGGTGTGAAGCCTGCTTAAGATTCTCTCTCTCGGATCCCTGGGTGGCGCAGCGGTTTAGCACCTGCCTTTGGCCCAGGGCACGATCCTGGAGGCCGGGGATCGAATCCCACGTCGGGCTCCCTGCGTGGAGCCTGCTTCTCCCTCTGCCTATGTCTCTGCCCTCTCTCTCTCTCTCTGTGACTATCATGAATAAATAAATAAAATCTTTAAAAAAAAAAAAGATTCTCTCTCCCTCCCTCCTCCCCCCAAAACAAAAAGTTCATCCATGTTGTAATATGTCAGTTCTAATTTCCTTTTTTATGACTGAATAATGTCCCATTGTATGGATAGATCATGTTTTGTTTATCCACTCATCTATGAGAAACATTTGGCTTCGTTCCTCTTTTTGGCTAAGCATCATTTTACATTCCCAACAGTGGTGCGCGAGGGTTCCCCTTTCTCCACATCCTCACAAACACTTGTTATTACCGATAGCTTTGATTATAGCCATTGTTAAAAAAAAACACAACAGGCCCCATGGTACCCCCAGATGGCAGTCAGTTGAGTGTCTAACTCTTGGTTTTAGCTCAGATCATGTTCTGAGGGTCATGAGATTGAGCCCTGCTTTGGGCTCCAAGCTCAGTGAGGAGTCTGCTAAAGTTTCTCTCTCCTCCCTCTACCCTCCTCTCTCTCTCTCTCAAATGAATAAATACATTAAAAAAAAACAAAAAAAACCAAAGCTGTGACAGGCCCCCAAATGGAGTCATCTGTGCTGAACCCCACATCAGTAAACAAAGACTTAACTCCTAACTGCAGTTTCGGCCTCTCCCAGAAATGGAAATTTATTTTTTTTTTAAAGACTGTATTTATTTATTTACAAGAGACACACACAGAGAGAGGCAGAGACATAGGCAGAGGTCTCCCTGCATATGCAGCAGGCTCCATGCAGGGAGCCCAATGTGGGACTTGAACCTGGAAATCCAGGATCATACCCTGAGCCAAAGGCAGGCGGTGAATCGCTGAGCCACACAGGCATCCCTAAAAATGGAATTTTAAACAGTCTAGAATTTCCTAATCAATACTAGGGAGGTCGTCTGCTTGATAGGCCCCTGCCTTCCACCAAGGGAAGGTAACCTTGCCTGAAGAATCCACTCTTTGCTAGAAACTTTTTTCTGCCCCTTTCTGGCCGTAAAAGCCTTCGATTTGTACAACTTCTTGGAGCTCCTTTCTATTTACTAGGTGGGATGCTGCCCAATTCATGAATCATTAAAACCAATTAGATCTTCAAATTTACTCAGTTGAATTTTGCTTTTTAACACCTTATTAGTGGGGATGAAGGAGTATCTCACTATGGCTTTGATTTGCATATCTCTGATGGCTAATCAGTTTATCTTTCAACTCTGATTTTTTTTAATGAAGATTTGTTTTCTATAGTTAAATCAATTTCCATTGATTTCTGACTATTGACTCATGGAGAAATTTATCCCCACTCTAGGATTTCTTAAAAAATATTTTACTTGTTTATTCATGAGACACACACAGAGAGAGGAAGAGACGTAGGCAGGGGGAGAAGCAGGCTCCTCGCAGGGAGCTACCCATGCGTCCTCCCACTCTAGGATTATTCGAAGAAATTTTCCTATATTCTCTTCCAGCACTTGTATGCTTTCAGATTTTACATTTAAAACTTGGATCCAGGGGATCCCTGAATGGCTCAGTGGTTTAGTGCCTGCCTTTGGCCCACGGTGTGATCCTGGAGTCCTGGAATCAAGTCCCACATTGGGCTCCTGGCATGGAGCCTGCTTCTCCCTCTGCTTGTGTCTCTGCCTCTCTCTCTCTCTCTCTCTGTGTGTGTGTGTGTGTGTCTATCATGAATAAATAAATAAAATCTTTAAAAAAAATTAAAAAGGGCAGCCCGGGTGGCTCAGTGGTTTAGTGCCACCTTCAGCCCAGGGCATGATCCTGGACACCCAGGATCGAGTCCCACGTCTGGTGCTCCCTGCATGGAGCCTGCTTCTCCCTCTGCCTGTGTCTCTGCCTCTCTCTCTCTCTCTCTCTGTGTTCTCATGAATAAATAAATAAAATCTTTTAAAAAATTATTAAAAAAAAACAAACTTGGATCCATTTGGACCTTATTCTGGTAAATGATGTGAAATACACATCAGCTTCTTTCCTTTTCCAGAAGCATGCTGTGTCCCAGCACCGCTGTGGGGAGGGACTTGCAGCAGCAAGCCCAGTGTGAGGAGAGGACATTTGCACAGGAACCTGAACATATGGAGAAAGGACCCACACTCCAGCCTCGCAGGTGAAGAGCAGCAGACAGAGCGCTCTGAAGCGTGGCAGGCTCTAAGAACAGCAAGACCAGAGTGGCTGCAGGTGGTAGGCTGCCAGGTCACAGAGGGCCTTGCAAGCAACTGTGAAGTGGGATTTTTCTTTTGGGTATAATGGCACTGGACTGCTGTGTGTAAGATCATTCCAGCTGTGTCCTTGGTAAGATAACACCAAGAAGGGAAATTTTCTAGGTTAAGACACTTTCACATTTTTCAGCAAACCACCAAATTGTTCTCCCAAAAGTCTGAGCTAAATTATTCCCCTCCACCTTCATTTTATTTTGATAACATGTGCCATTTAATTGAATATTTTTGAAACATTGTTTGGTTGAATGCTCGGTTCTTTTTTATGGTTCTTTTATTTTTTAATTTTTATGTTTTTAAAAAAGATTTTATTTTATTTATTTATTTGACACAGAGAGGAGAGAGAACAACCAGGGGGAGCGGCAGGCAGAGGGAGAAGTAGGCTCTCTGTGAAATAGGGAGCCTGACGAGGGGTTTGATTCCAGGACCCAGGATTGTGACCTGAGCTGAAGGCAGATGCTTCACCGACTGAGCCACCCAGGTGCCCCTTTCAGGGTTCTTTTAAAAAACATCTTATAAATAAAATAAATAAAGAAAGAAAGAAAAAAGAAATAAACAAACATCTTTGTTGGGGCATAACTGATGTACAATAAGCCACACAACTTAGAGTGTACAATTCAGTAAGTCTTGACATACATGTACCCCTGGGAAACTGTGACCACAATCGACAGTGAACATATCCATCACCTCCAAAAGTACCTCTTATTCTTGGTGGTCCCCACCCCAGAGACAGAGCAGGAGCTGGACATGGGTCCCCTTACCCTGACCGCAAAATCTTCGGCTGCCTCCGTAAGGAGAAGAAAAAGCTAAGGCTCTATGCTTCTTGTATAGCTTATCTTGCAGGAATTCAGAGGGAAGGAGGATGCAAGCTGAGAGGGAGATGCTCACAACAAAGACTGGCAAAGAGTGGACCAAACTAGTCTGCACCAAGATGGACCCCAGTGGTGACCCTTCCCCAACTTTTCCTGTCATAATACTAAAAATCAGGGATCCCTGGGTGGCGCAGCGGTTTGGCGCCTGCCTTTGGCCCAGGGCGCGATCCTGGAGACCCGGGATCGAATCCCACGTCGGGCTCCCATGCATGGAGCCTGCTTCTCCCTCTGCCTGTGTCTCTGCCTGTGTCTCTGCCTCTCTCTCTCTCTCTGTATGACTATCATAAAAAAAAAAAATAAAATAAATAAAATAAAAATCACATGCTGGGGGTAGAGATTGAACATGCTAGTTAGACATGCCACATGAGAGAAGCATCATCTTTGAGTGCACAGGTGCTGATAAGTCCACAGCCCTGCATCCTTCGGTAGGACCCTTTCCTCTCCTGGGTTTCTTTAAAACACCCTCCGTGGGGAGTCAGCCTGAGGATTCTTTCCTTTGTGAGCCTCCCCTGTGCTGGAGCTTAAACCCCAATAAAGCCTTGCCTGAAACCTGTTTAGCCTCTTGTCAGTTTCTATTTCTAGGAGATCCCAAGAGCCAGGTTGGATAGCATCTCGCCCATCCCCAGGAAAAGATCGATCTGGTCTTTGATAACTGCACAGTGCCCACCACATGGCTGTAATTATTTGAGCATCCCTGTATTGTTGGGCGTCCGCATTTATCCCATTTTGCTATTTATTAATCCAGCTATGATGCACGTCCTTGTACATACACACTTGGGCACATATCTGATTATCTTCTTAGGACAAATTTCTTTAGGACAAATTTCTAGAATTGATAGAAACAGTCTGTGAATGCTAATACTTTTGAAACAATTTGCCAAATCCTCCTTTTTTTAAAGATTTTATTTATTCATGAGACACAGAGAGAGAGAGAGAGAGAGAGAGAGAGACAGAGACACAGGCCAAGGCAGAAGCAGGCTCCATGCAGGAAGCCCAACGTGGGAATTGATCCAGGGACTCCAGGATCACACCCTGAGCCAAGGCAGCTCAACCACTGAGCCACCCGGGAGTCCCAACCAAATCCTCTTTATAAGGCTTGCAATGGATAACATTCACATTCACTCTGATTTGATTTTCCTTCCAAAACATTGAATCTCTTTAACACACACACACACACACACACACACACACACACACACACACACAGAGTTAGCACTCCAAATGTGGCTCAGCTGTTTCTGCCTGGAGAGAGGGCTGGCTGTTTTTGGAGAAGTACTTTTGTGGCTGCGACAGCAACAAACATTAACATCTGATGGGATTGCCTTTTCCCTGGGCCCCTAAGGCACCCTGTGCCTTGGTGGGGTCCAGCCTAGAGTGGGCTGCAGGAGCGCCAACCACGTGCCACCCTACAGAATTCTGAACACTAACTACATCAAGAATGGCAAGATCGGTACCTTGGGTCAACCTCTGTAGGCACAGGGTCCTCAGATGGGGGTCCTGGGAGCAGTTCCCAGGCAACCGGAGGGGAGAAGAAGGGTTGGGGCGCCAGCATATGCCACCCCAAAATAGGCCTCTTTGGCCTTTGGGGTTTTTTTGAGCAAAATAGCCATTGAAAACCAGCAGATTCAGGAAAACCTCTAAAAACAGGGCACAAGGGTTTTTTTGTAAAGGAAATTTACATTTATAAAGGTAATTTCCATTTGTAAAGAGTCTACCTCTCTCACACAGGAAGTGGAGGGCTCTCCACGCAAATCAGGGGAAGGCTGGGACTCCCATCTGCTTAACATTCTTTTCCCATTCTTTTCCTTGTCACGTTCCAACACTGGTCCTCTGACCAGCAGCCCAAATCCCCTTTGCCTTGGTTTTAACTTAGGTGATTCTTACGGTTATTATAAGATGGTCTATTTAAGCTTAAATTCTAACCACCACACTGGTTGCTCTGCCCAGTGTGCTCCAGTGTGTCTCCATGCAATGCCCATGTTAATAAACTTCTGTTTCATTTTCTCTCCTTCGTCTGTCTTTGCCAGTCTCACTCACAGAGTCCCAACCACACAACCTACGATGGATAGGGGAAAATATATTTTCTTTCTGAGCCTGAATGGCTCAGTCTGGTAAGCCTCCTACTCTTCATTTCGGCTCAAGTCATGATCTCAGGGTAATGAGATCAAGCCCTGCATCAAGCTGGGCTTGAAGGCTGCTTGAGATTCTTTCTTGCCTTCTGCCCCCCATCTGCCCCTGCTCATGCCCTTTCTCACTCTCTCCAATAAAATTAAACAAATACAAACTTTAAAAAAATGCATGCAGAAAAAATAATTAAAAATACATGCTATGTTATATAACGCTTAATAGAGATAAATGGGTTGCAATAAGCTTGGAAGATTTTGCCATCAACTGTTACATTTTTTTAATTAATTAATTAATTTGACAGAGGTACAAGCAGGAAGAGCACGGGCAAGGGAGAGGGAGATGCAGACTCCCCGCAGAGCAGGACCCTGGGATCATGACCTGAGCTGAAGGCAGACATCCAACCGACTGAGCCACCCAGGTGCCTCCATCAACTGTTAACTCTTGAGGAGGATGTGCACTTGAGTAATGAGCATAAGATGGATTTTTTCTTTAAAAAGGTGTGTGTGGGGGTGCCTGGGTGGCTTAGTGGGTTAAGCATATCACTTTAGTTCAGGTCATGATCTCGGGGTCCTGGGATTGAACCCCACATTGGGCTCCCTGCTCAGTGGGGAGCCTGCTTCTCCCTCTCCCTCTGCCCCTCTCCCCATTTGTGCTCTCCTGCTCACTCTTTTAAATAAATAAATAAAATCTTATTAAAAAAAAAAAAAGCAAAGAAACAACAGGCCTGCAGTGGAGTCACTTTCACTCACTGTCACTACGCCCAGCCAAGACTTCATACCTCATCGAATGGCATTTTCAGCCTCTCAAGGCCTGGGACCTCACTTGTGATGTCATCCCCCCTCCCCCCACCCCCAAAAGGAGGTGACTTTGCCCAAAACAGTCCATCTTTTCTTTGCTAATAACCTCCTTGTCAAGTCCCCATTTCTGACCATTAAATTAATCCTTCCATTTTGTACAGATCCTCCGCGTCCCCTCTACCCACTGTGTGGGCTGCTGCCCCATTCATGAATCATTGAATAAAGCCCATCAGGTCATTACATTTGCTCCATTGCATTTTTGCCACCTCCCCAGGTAGGGCCTCCAGGTGCCTCCCCCTCTGGGCATGGCATCTCTAAACTTCAGGCTTGTCACCTGTGAGGCAGGGATCCTGAAACTTGCCTTGCAGGATTATTGTGAAAAATTCATGGGTGTGATGGTTGATTTTACATTGACCTTATGGGGCTGAGGGACGTAGCGACAGCTGGGAAACATAATTTCTGGGTGTGTCTGTGAGGGCATTACCAGAAGAAGTTAACTTTTGATGGGTGGGGCTAAGGGAGAAGCATCGCCTGGTCCCCTGGGGGTGCGGGTGGGCACTGGGTGGGCACTGTCCCACCCTTGGGGGTCTGGATGAAGCAAACTGGCAGAAGAGGGTGGAATCATGGGGTGCCTGGGAGGCTCAGTGGTTGAGCATCTTCCTTCTGCTCAGACCATGATCCTGGGGTCCTGGGATCGAGTCCCTCATCGGGCTCCCTGCTCAGTGGGGAGCCTATCTTCCCTCTCCTTGTCCCCCACCTCCTCCCCACTTCTGCTCTCTTGCTCTCTCTTTCAAATAAATAAATAAAATCCTAAAAAAAGAAAAAAGGAGGTGGAATCACACTTTCCTGGGTCTTCAGCTTGTACGTGTCAGAGCATGGGACATCTCCCCTTTGGTAACTGTGACAGCCAATCTCCAACACTAAATCGTGTATCTCCGGATATCCTATTGGTGCTGTTTCTCTGGAGAACCCTGACTCCTATGGTGTGATCATTTGGGGACGAGGAGTGACAACTTACGGAGGTGCAGCGCCTGCAGGAAGCTCTGGATGCAAGGTGGTGGTTGTTTGCTCTTGATTCTTCCCTGCACAGAACCTCCTGCGCCTCTGCACAAAGATCCTGTGAATTCCAAGCAAGAAGTCGGAGTTTTATGATGGCTGTTCTGAATGAGTTTAATGCATTCTTTTGCACAGATAGTACTTGCCTATGGCAAAAATTCCAAAGGCGCAAAAGGGCATGTAAGAAAAGCATGCCCTTCCTGTCCTCTGGTTTCCCAGCTCCCCACTCTGAAGAGAGAAACTTATGTCAGTTTGGGTGCCAACTTCGAGGGATATTCCATGTTTTCACAAACATATACTTTTTCCTGTGATTTCCCCCCCCCAAGTGAAATAGTATCTGAAGAGAAGAGCTAGCTCATTGTGAACAAATATTTATTGATAACTAGACGGGACATGGACCAGACTGGAGTGCGAGCCCCTAAAGGAACAAGTGTTCTGCTGAGATTTGAAGCCCTTAACCCTGAATGAAGCTGCGGACACCAGCAGCTTCCCCTACAGAATCGATAACTGGACATCTCAGCCCATCGTAAATGTGTTCTTTGGTGATGAGAGATCAAGACAGATCCTCTCCTCAAGCTGGCTTCGGTTCCCAAATACCCCACATCTGTCTGTGGCAATAAAAACAACCAGCACAAGGGGCCCCTGGGGGCTGAGTCGGTTAAGTGACTGACTCTTGATTTCATCTCAGGTCATGATCTCAGCGCAGCATCTGCTTGGGATTGTCTCTCCCTCACCGTCTGCCCCTCCCCAACCCTCTTTCCACCCGTGCTTTCTCTGTCTCTCTAAAATAAAGAAATAAAATCTTATTTCTTTAAGATTGCAGGAATCACAATCAGCACAATCACTTACATGTGCCAGGCTTTGTTCTCCGAAGGTATCCCAGCCCTGCCTCTCTGTGTCACCACTATTATGTGGTAAGGACCCTACACAGGAATTTGGTTGCCAGGTGCTGGCCTGGCTACTGGAAGAAACCCAGGGTGATTTCTGAAGGAACTCCTGACATCCTTGCGTGGACATCCCCTGGCACTGGCCACAGGTCCCTACATTTGAAAGGTGACCCTTTATTACCAAAGAATGTACTACAATGGATTCAAGCACATACTTGCTGGGTTCCATTCGGGACACCCCTGGGCTCTGTGGCTGTATTTGAGTTAAGGAATCAGCAGGGATGGGAGTCAGAAGTAAAAAAAAAAAAAAAAAAAAAAGTGGTTGGGACCAGAGTCTTTGCTTACCCCCACCTGTCTTCTGGGTCTCACACTCAGGACCTCATCAGCCCAGGGCAGGTCCCAGACAGCCAGGGACGGCCTGTGTCCCACATCCTCTGAAATTATCCAGACTGGCCAAGCCTCAGCCTGTTCATTCCGCCCCGCCTGCTCCTTCCCTCAGAAACCACAGTGAAGGCTCCTGCCCACAGTTCCCGTCTCCTTCTGCCTCCTGAGCGGCCCTAGTGCTTTCCTGTGTGGCCCCCTCCTCTTCCTCTCGGGATCTGTGTGTAATAAACCATCTTTCCAACAGCAGCCGAGTCCTGATCTGTTGGACTCACTGCTCACTGTCCTAATGAGAATAAAACCTGTATTTTGGGGTGTCTGGGTGGCTCAGAGGGTGAAGCGCCTGCCTTTGGCTCAGGTCATGATCTCGGGGCCCTGTGATTGGGCCCCACATCTGGCTCCCTGCTCAGCGGGGCATCTACTTCTCCCTCTCTCTCTGTCCCTGCCCCTGTTCTTTCTCCCTCGCTCACTCTCTCTCTCAAATAAATACAGTTTTTCTTAAAACAAACAACCAACAAACCCCCACAAACCTGTATTTTGAAACAGAGGAATGCAGAAGAGGGAGGGGTGGGTGGCCGAGAGGGGACCCTAAGCTTGTCTTGTCCCATGAACACAAATACCTAGCTATCAAATCATCTTAAATATCCCGGAAATTGACCCGAAGCCCGACAGAGCAAATTCCACACGACTAGAGACAGAAGTGGGCACATGGCGGAAGAATGCTTTTTTGTGCCATTGAACTCCACCTTGCGTATTTCATTACACAGAAAGTGTGATGTATGATTTAACAGAGTCTGTTATCAAAGATTTTTATTTTTATTTTTATTTTTTTATTTTTTTTTTTTGTTATCAAAGATTTTTAAACCATATGCCGAAAAAATAAAAATAAAATTAAATAGAGGGATGCAGCTCCCTGCTGGCCAGGAGAAGGAGAAAGGAGAGGTTCGCACAGGCGCCCCCCTGGCACGTGCGCCGAGGTCCTGGCAAGGTGTGCGGAGCGGCCAGGGAAGGGGTCGTCGTGCCCTCTGGGTACTAAGGCCGATGGCTCCTGCCAAGTGCCTCACTGAGGCAAATAGCACTAAGGCCCCACGCAGCTGAGGAGGAGGCGGAGGCTCAGGCGGTGAGGTTGTTGCCCATCAGAGCTGGGGCTCTGAACCCGGTCAAGGCTTGAGGTGGTGGAGGAATCCTGCCAAGAGAACCCCCCTCCCCCAGGCCCTGTGTAGTGGCACAGCAAACTCCCCAATGCTGTGTGTCATTCCCACAGAAACATTAAAGCTGGAAAATTGGTGAAGAACAGGTGTGCCCTGGGGGAGGCAAAGGTGCTGTGGGGGAGTAATTTCTGGGGTGATGGAGGGCTCTGAGCCCAGGCCTCAAATCCTGCCCCTTGAAATGGCCCCACTTCAAGAATCTTCTGTGAGAGTCCTAGGTTTAAAAATTAAAAAAAATTTTTTTCAAGTAAGCTCCACAGCCCAGTGCGGAGCCCAGTGTGGAGCTCGAACTCATGACCCTGAGATCACGACCTGAGCTGAGATAAAGAGTCCAACGCTTAACCAACTGAGTCACCTAAGTTTTCTTTTTTTTTTTTTATTTATTATTCATAGAGACACACACACAGAGAGGCAGAGACACAGGCAGAGGGAGAGAAGCAGAGAGCCTGATGCAAGGGACTGGATCCCAGGACTCCAGGATCAGGCCCTGGGCTGCAGGGGGCGCTAAACCGCTGAGCCACCGGGGCTACCCCTGCCTAGGATTTTCTTTATCCCAGTCCAAACATTCTGGGAGAGAGAACTCTACAAGCCTTAGCTGAGCTCCAGAAAGTTCTGGGCAGCAAATGGAGGGGGATTTGCGGTGTGTGCGGAAGGGGGACCATCAGAAGACACACTTCCATGTTTGGCCTCAGGCTGTTCAGGGAAACATGTTCTTTTCAGTGTTTTCAGAGATGTAGATGGTTTTCTTTTCTTTTTTGAAAAAATATTTTATTCAGGAGAGACACAGAGAGGGAGGCAGAGACACAGGCAGAGGGAGAAGCAGGCTCCCTGCAGGGAGCCTCATCTGGGGACTCCAGGATCAGGCCTTGACCTGAAGGCAGGCGCCAAACCGCTGAGCCACCCAGGTCAGGCGTCCCTCTTTTCTTTCTTTTTTTTTTAAAGATTTTATTTATTAGAGAGAGAGAGAGAGAGAGAGAGGAGCAGGGGGAGGGGGGGAAGCAGGCTCCCTGCTGAGCTCCATCCCAGGGCCCTGGGGTCATGACCGGAGCAGAAGGCAGCTGCTTCCCCAACTGAGCCACCCAGGTGCCCCTACAAGGTTTTCTTAAGGAAAACATTCCTGGACAGTGGAAGTAACAGTTTCATTTCAAAGGACGGGCTCGACAATCCAGTAGAGTCTTCCCTTGAAGGGGCAGGCAGGTCACGAGTTCCCACCTGCGTGCGCTGCGTCTTCCCGGGAGAACTTTTCTGGAAGGTGGGAAACGGCACAGCAAAACGTCACGTGTCAGCAATTAGCGAGTGTGATGACAACGTCGATGTTTACCCCCACACAGCGGCCAGCTGGGGCCAGGCGGGGAACCACGTGTGCTCCCCCCACCCCTTCCCCACCCCCGTCACAGCCGGGACACCGGGGGGCTCAGCCCTGTGGATGTTCAGTCCCGCCAGCCCGCAGACCCCCTGCTTTGAATGATTCAGTAACTCCCCTCAGGGGCGCCGGGGTGGCTCAGTGGGTCAAGCATCAGCCTTTGGCTCAGGTCACGATCTCGGGGGCCTGGGATCGAGTCCTGCATCCGGCTGCCTGCTCAGGGGGGAGCCCGCTTCTCCCTCCCCCTCTGTGATCTCACTCTTGCTCTCTCTCTCAAAAAAAATAAAAGGAAAGAGGGGACCCCCCTCCGTTTGAGTGCCCCCAGGTCTTCCAGCCCTGAGCTCCCGCACCCAGGACCCGGGGCGCCTCGCCCGCCTTCCCTGCGGCCCCCACGCAGGCACCTCACTTTATTTTTATTTTATTTTTTTTTAATTTTTATTTATTTATGATAGTCACAGAGAGAGAGAGAGAGAGAGGCAGAGACACAGGCAGAGGGAGAAGCAGGCTCCATGCACCGGGCGCCCGACGTGGGATTCGATCCCGGGTCTCCAGGATCGCGCCCTGCGCCACCCAGGGATCCCGGTACCTCACTTTAAAATGACCCTTGGTGACGTGCTCTGTCCCTCAGAGGTCATTCCCGGAGACCATCTGATAGACTGTGCCGGCCCCGAAGTTCGGTTAGGAGCCGGGGGGTCGGGGAGGTCGGGGGGCCCAGGGCAACCCCCCCTTTGCCAGTGTGTCCCGCACACGGAGCCTAGAACCTTGGCCGGGCGGAGAGGGGGCGCTGCGCAGGAGCAGAGGGAGAAACCTGAGGACGTCTCTGCGGGGGGACAAGGGGCGTCCTGGTAGGTGCGCCCGGGTCCCTGCGCGCGGCCCACAGGAGTAGGGCAAAGTGCACCCAGCCTTGAGGTGCGGCGCTTATGTCCCGGCCACGGGGGTTGCGCCCCACCTTGACGCAAGTGGCTGGGCCCGCAGAGGGAGGCCGGGGTGCAGGGGGAAGGTCAGCAGGTCACGGGAGCCCGTCCTCCGTGCCAACGCATGCAGCCGCCTCCGCGAGGGCACCCGCACCGAGGCTCAGGGGCGCCTTCAGCGCTTCTAGAGCAGGGCTCCGGGGTTCCGGGA